>NW_027468689.1:724673-729673 GCF_046254945.1 Alosa pseudoharengus
ATGGCATGGGTGTCTGTGACCAAAGTGACCATGTGCTAACCTGTAATACTTCAATAAATGAGACCTTGATGACACTCCGGTCTTGCACTCTTTGCACTGCCACATAAAGGCCTGTGGGGAGAAAGAGAAAGTATATCAAACTCAACAAATTTACACTAAAATGTGTAAAACTATAATATTAGATCACAGAATCAATTGAGAATTTTAATAAAATTGAACTAGGAAGATAACCTTTAATTAGATTGGCTTGTTTGTGATTTAATTAGTTACTTGTTTGTGATTAACAAATCATTCAAACATTGAAGAGTAGGCAGCTTCTAGCATGACAAATGTGAAATTATTTACCTCCCGAACATAGTGGTTGAGAACAAATGTGTGTGCTTAAAATTGACAAGTTCCCATGCAAGAAACTGCCATTTGCTTTCTTTAACTGATATATAAGCCGGATGAGAGCCAAGTAGCCTATGATAGCAATACAAAAATAAATATAGCCGCAAGCGGCAATGGCGGGCCCGAGCACCTGCGGGCCGCAACCCGTGACATGTCGGAATCCAACAAAGCCCCGACGTGGTGCGTGTGTGAAATGTACATATTTGATGCGTGGGCTATTTGCTTTTGTATTTTATTTTCTGCCACATTTACTCGCTTGGCCAGGTGGGGACGTATTGCAAGGCAGGCCCATTGGGTGTCATCATAATCATAATACATATTTACCTGAGAAATTGCAGACCATTCATTTTAAGCAAAGAACATTTCTGATACACTTTTTGGTTGGCCAGATGGTGGCGCTATGTTAGGTATGAAAATTACACATGTGAATATCATAACAGTAATGATATCCAAAATGTTTGTAAACTTTCAGATCAATCACTTAAAGCATTGTCCATTTCTGGCACATTTACTGCTTGACCAGGTGGTGGCGCTATGCCAGGCAGGCCCATTGGGTATCTAGATATCATCATAATCATAATATCTATTAACCTGAAAAGTTTCAGACCATTTATTCAAAGCATAGAGCATTTCTGGCAAATTTCCTGCTTGGCCAGAAGGTGGCGCTATGCTAGGCCTGTGAATTACGCATGTGAATATCATCACAATAATGATATCCAATATTTTATAAAGTTTCAGATCAATCACTTAAGGCATTGTCCATTTCTGGCACATTTCCTGCTTGGCCAGGTGGTGGCGCTATGACAGGCAGGCCCATTGGGTGTCTGGATATCATCATAATCTTGATATCTATTAACCTGAGAAGTTTCACACCATTCATTCAATGCACTGTGATTTATGACACATTTCCTGTTTATGTGGTATGATATTAAAATCATATCAAATATATTACAACATTCCAAAATCCATTCACAAATTAACATCAGCGACATCTTGGCATAATGTTTGCAAAATTTCAAATTAATCTGGCAAACCGTCTAGGAGGAGTATGTTCAAATTGATCATGTGACATTAGTATAATTGTCATTCTTTCTGTTGCCAGTTGGTGGCGCTATGCCAAACATGCATTATGGGCATGTGAATATTATCATTAACATGGTCTTCAATGACCTGTGAAATTTAAAACATTTCAAGCCATGCATGGTGAATTATGACACATTTATTGTTTATGTGGAAGGGTATTAAAATTAATAATTTCGCCATTTCGTCAAATTACAACATATCGGAAAAAAACTTCACAATTTATAATCAGGAACATCTCGGCATCATGTATACCAACTTTGACATGAATCGGATCAACCGTCTAGGAGGAGTACGTTAAAATTGATCATGTCCACAACGCACAAAATCTCAATTACCTCACTTCCTGTGGGCGTGGCTAATGGCATGTTAATACAAAAGTTGTTTGTTTTTGGGAGTTACATACACCCACCAAATTTGGTGTGTGTATCTAAAACTATATGCCAACCACAAGTCACTGTGACGTAAGGGGGCGCTATGGAGTTCCTGGGCAACGCCCGGTGCCAAGCTTTTATCCCTGTCTATTCACTGTACCACTTGATGTGTGTGCTAAATTTCATGCGTTTTCGATTATGTTAACCACCTCAAAATATTTGCCAACCACGAGATCAGTCACCTAAGGAGGCGCTAGCGAGTCCCTGGGCCACGCCCGGGGTCAAGCTCTTGTACCTAACTGCGATGCATGACACCTGACGTGTGTGCCAAATTTCAAGAGGTTTCGACCATGTTAACCACCTCAAAAACAGGAAAGCAAAAAAGTGGAATAACAATAATAATAATAAATATAGCCGCAAGCGGCAATGGCGGGCCCGAGCACCTGCGGGCCGCAAACCGTGACATGTCGGAATCCAACAAAGCACCGACGTGGTGCATCTGTGAAATGTACATATTTTATGCGTGTGCTATTTGTTTTCGTATTTTATTTTCTGGCACATATCCTGCTTGACCAGGTGGTGGCGCTATGCCATGCAGGCCCATTGGGTGTCTGGATATCATCATAATCATAATATCTATTAACCTGAGAAGTTTCAGACCATTTATTCAAAGCATTGAGCATTTCTGGCACACTATCTGCTTGGCCAGATGGTGGCGCTATGCTAGGCCTGTGAATTACGCATGTGAATATCATCACAATAATGATATCCAATATTTAATAAACTTTCAGATCAATCACTTAAGGCATTGTCCATTTCTGGCACATTTCCTGCTTGACCAGGTGGTGGCGCTATGGCAGACAGGCCCATTGGGTGTCTGGATATCATCATAATCATAATATCTATTAACCTGAGAAGTTTCAGACCATTTATTCAAAGCATTGAGCATTTCTGGCACATTTCCTGCTTGGCCAGATGGTGGCGCTATGCTAGGCCTGTGAATTACGCTTGTGAATATCATCACAATAATGCTATCCAATATTTTATAAAGTTTCAGATCAATCACTTAAGGCATTTTCCATTTCTGGCACATATCTTGCTTGGCCAGGTGGTGGCGCTATGCCAGGCAGGCCCATTGGGTGTCTGGATATCATCATAATCATGATATCTATTAACCTGAAAAGTTTCAGACCATTCATTCAATGCACTGTGATTTATGACACATTTCCTGTTTATGTGGTGAGATATTAAAATCATATCAAATATATTACAACATTCAAAAATCCCTTCACAATTTAACATCAGCGACATCTTGGCATAATGTTTGCCAAATTTCAAATGAATCTGACAAACCGTCTAGGAGGAGTATGTTCAAATTGATCATGTGAAATCAGTATAATTGTCATTCTTTCTGTTGCCAGGTGGTGGCGCTATGCCAAACATGCATTATGGGCATGTGAATATTATCATTAACATGGTCTTTAATGACCTGTGAAATTTAAAACATTTCAAGCCATGCATGGTGAATTATGACACATTTATTGTTCATGTGGAATGGTATTAAAATTAATAATTTCGCCATTTCGTCAAATTACAACATATCAAAAAAAGGCTTCACAATTTATAATCAGGAACATCTCGGCGTCATGTATACCAACTTTGACATGAATCGGATCAACCGTCTAGGAGGAGTATGTTAAAATTGATCATGCCCACAACGCACAAAATCTCAATTACCTCACTTCCTGTGGGCGTGGCTAATGGCATGTTAATACAAAAGTTGATTGTTTTTGGGAGTTACACACACCCATCAAATTTGGTGTGTGTATCTAAAACTATATGCCAACCACAAGTCACTGTGACGTAAGGGGGCGCTATGGAGTTCCTGGGCAACGCCCGGTGCCAAGCTTTTATCCCTGTCTATTCACTGTACCACTTGATGTGTGTGCTAAATTTCATGCGTTTTCGACTATGTTAACCACCTCAAAATATTTGCCAACCACGGGATCGGTCACCGAAGGGGGCGCTAGCGAGTCCCTGGGCCACGCCCGGGGTCAAGCTCTTGTACCTAACTGCGATGCATGATACCTGACGTGTGTGCCAAATTTCAATAGGTTTCGACCATGTTAACCACCTCAAAAACAGGAAAGCAAAAAAGTGGAATAACAATAATAATAATAATAATAATCCTTACAAAAACAATAGGGCCTTGCGCCCTTCGGGTGCTCGGGCCCTAATAATCCTTACAAAAACAATAGGGCCTTGCGCCCTTCGGGTGCTCGGGCCCTAATGACAAGTCTGATGTTCCTGCAACTGCTGTACTTGCAGCTACACGTGGCTAATGTTAGCAGCTACAGAGAGACTAGGCAAGATGGCAGAGCTTGCTACACGAACATTAAAATGATTCAAATGTTTCTTGATGGACTTAGATGGATTTAGAGCCTGCATAATTGTTCATGACACACAAGGATAATTTGGTCAAACAGAGTGGGGTGCACCTACGTTTAAACATTAAACTTTTCCGATACTGATCCAACAATTAGTATTCACATAAACCCAGGCAGGGTTTGTATGGGGCTAGGGTTGCCAACTTTCTGATATGAAAATAAGGAACGGGGGGGGGGGGGTTCGATAATACACTTCAGTAAGTACACCGGCATCCACTTCAGTTAGTGGGGGGGGGGGGGGTATTGAAATTATGTATGTATTATTTTACTAAATAGTGCATCATTTTACAAAATTGTGAGCTATTATTTACTAAAATGCGCACATAATATACTACATTCTATAGCCACTAGCCTACTCATTTTCTATCTGGTGCAAAACAAGAATTATTTCGATGCAAAAACACATGATAAAGAAATAACTGTTTGTAGCCTATTATACTCAAACCAAATAACTCTGAAAACTGAACTGGCGGATATGCTGTCATAGAAAAAAATATATTGAACATCACAAGCAGCTCCAGAAGCTCTGAATTTGGTGAAGCCTTATTTTATTTCTGGCTTTTTTCTGTCTCTGCAGCAAGTAGGCTAGCCTATTTGTTTATCTTGCACAGATGCACTGTAAAACTCATGACAAGACATGTCATCTCACGCTACGCTATCACGTAATATACGTGACTCGCAGTGGCTCAAACGAAAAGTGCATTCTCTG
>NW_027468689.1:739673-744673 GCF_046254945.1 Alosa pseudoharengus
TGCATAAGTTGAAGCGATGCAGGCCATAGTGTTGCATAAGTTGAGCAGAAATAGGCCTACATCAAATGTTGAAAAACGTTTACGTGTGATGAAGTCTTAGGTAGGCTATGTTATTCACCTATTCTAAATCTGAAGGAGAATATCCTTTTGGAGATTATGATCCATCGTCTATTGAATGGAGGTGCGTCTGCGTGTATACGACGGTATCCACTAAGCATACCATGCTTATTTCGACCCTCTGCCCAACATAGCTTGGAGGTTGCAGTGGTAATCTTGATGATAGTGTCCGTAATGGACGTGGTACAGACAGCAGGGCTAGTAGAAATAGGGCTCAAAACTACAAAGTCACCCGCAATATGATGCGAACTTCTGGGTACTCAGATTACCCGCGATAGGAACTGATTTGACCAGAATACTTTATTGTAGGCCTTGTGGTTTAGAAACCATATACATCTTAGGTGTTGGTATACATCTTAGGTGTTTTCCTGTTAATTTGTTATGTGGGCAATATGAAAAAAGGAAAGTAAACCTGCTCAAATATGTTCATCCAGTATTTATTGAAAGGTGCATAATTTGAGGTGCTTGCCATCCAGTGCCAAATTAGATGGGTAAATTTACCCCCTTCATAAACTTTTGTTTTACTCAAAGATTTTTACATTTACAGTAGGACTTTATCTCTGACCACTTTCAAGCCATGGCCTTTTGAAATTTTGATATAAAAATCCAATGGTGTTGCTTCACAGCAAATATTTTTATTTGGTGTGAAACACACACATACCTGTTTTTATGCTTTTCATTTGTTTTATAATTTGTATTAATATTTATTTTATCATTATTTTATTTATAAGCTAAGGTTGCTAGCACAGGTGTCTAAAACTAGATAAAAACACTTGCACTTTCTGTTTGCATTGTGGTATTTGAAAAAAAGAACATCGCATTTTCAGAAATAGCCGGCCCTCCAATTAGATGACATTGGCAGAATTGGCCCCCAGCTCATTTGAGTTTGAGACCCCTGAATTAGAGTCAATGAAATAATGAATCAAGCAAAAGAAAAATATTTAGAACATTGGACAAACCAAATTACCACCCAAAGTAGAATGAATTGCTATCTGACCCTAAAAAGAGAATATGAATTGGCAGAGTATCTCATCTCTGTCAGAGATACAAAAAAGAGGCAAACCCTGACCATCACAGGCTCAGTGACCACAATCTAGCAGTAGAAACAGGCAGACACAGGAAAACCTGGCTTCCGAGAGAACAAAGAATATGTGGTCACTGCCAGGCAGAGATGGTTGAGACAGAGGAGCACTTCTTTCTACACTGTGGAAAATATGAAAACATTAGACGGGCTTTCTTCCCCAAATTCCAAAGAGATATCCCACATTTTCAAGACTGGGACAATAATGAAAAAATGACCAGTGTTGTGCCAGTTCACAGCTTTTCTGAACTAGTTCAAGTTCAGTTCATTTTACTTTTTTCGTGAGATATTCAAATAAATACTTTTTTTCACACGATGAGCTAGAAATCACTATACGTTCTTTGAAGCTGCTCATTGTAGAAATGTGTTCATGACACTGCAATTCTGGGTTTCTTACCAGGTGATGAAACTTGCAGCAGTAGCCTACAGACAAGGTAGACCAGTTCTATACTTAGTGCAATGAAATCCAGCCCTCCGCGCTCTCGTCGTTGCCTGCTACGCGGCGTTGCTATGCCTACCTCGCTCTGCTGCAATTCATCACGGGTAACGTTGTGCAGAAGCCAGTATGCTATTCAACTATTCTCAGCCGGACACTACGTTGCCCGCAATGCATTGCGCACACAATGTCAAAACCATTTCTGTCTGGTGATACATGATTTAAGCGGCACCAGCGAGAATAGAGGGAGGAACTTTCTCTCGTTGCGTTTCAAAAGAGAAAACAGATGTCACTCAGTTTTCAATGGAAAACAAATTCCAACGTTCATTTACAGTGATGTCTGCCGTTCATGACACACAATGTGAACTAATTCACGTTCAAGTTCTTTATTAAAAAATGTGTTGCGTTCAGTTCAACGTTCACGAAAAAATGTTCTTTTGAACTCGTTCACGCACAACACTGAAAATGACCATACTCCTTGGCGAAAGGCCCTTTGCTGCCCTAGCAGCACAATTTATTTTGAAATGTGAGGATCTGAGGGACTCAACCTGAAACATGTACATACACACAGGGCCAGGTTAAGGTCATCTGGGGCCCGGGGCAGAGGCCTCCCCGAGCCCCCCCCCCCCCCCATTTTTTTTCAATATATATTACTATTATTATTATTATTATCAATATACATACAACAGAGAGAGAGAGAGAGGCAATTAAATTATGACAGATAATGTAAAAATGACATTTGCATGTATATAGTGGAACAGTTAACCAACATACAATTGTACCAACATACAAAAAACAAGTAGCCTATAAACAATGCACACAAAAAATCAACCATGAAATATTATTACCATCATGACTTACTTAAACTAAGGCTTGAAAAAAACTGCCAGTGGTACCCAGGTCAGACTAAAATGTGCAACTCCCGAACTCTGAACTCATGAAACATTGTAGCCTAGAGTTTGGCACGCACGCACACAGCCACATCATGATACATTGTTAACACACAGCCCTAGCCAGTAGCCAGCCACTACGTCAAATACATTGAAACACGCAGTCTAGCGCACGCACACAGCCCAGCCACATCAAATACAAACAAGGGGGGTGTTGGAGCCGAACGTTGTCAGGGACAGGGGTGGATGTGGACTTCACTATTTTGATCCTCGTTTGTGGACAAGGTGCCTGCAGGAATGAATGCGATGGTACGCACACACCCACCTAACTTTCAACGCTTTGATAATATTTGTCCCGGTTAGGTTCCTGCATTGGTCAGTTAAAAAGTAGTCTACATATTAGGCTAATGACATCCACATGCAATATCTTTACAACAACAACGCCTAACAACGACCTATTTATTTGGACAACTTTGTATAGCCCTATAAAAGTTACCTTTAGTTTTGTTCTAGCGAAGGCTACGTTCACGTATGGCTTTAAACAGCGGTAATGCTAGCCATTTTGACAAGCACAATAATCTTGCCTACCTTGTGCTTGCGGCTTGCCCATTTGAAATAACTCCTCTCGCTTTGCTGTCTCCATCCTTTCTGTTTTCGTTGTTTAAAAAACGTGTTATATCCATGATGAGTCTCGAGTTAATGAATTAGCTTATAACATTGTGTGCTGATACCCAGTATAGATAGTAATAGAAAACAACAAGCTAGCCGACAACTTCTGTAGCATGCGTATGTAGGCTCTCCTGCTCAAACAAAAAGTGTGCGCGTGCATAGTTCTGCATTAAGTTGATTTTGATAACGTGTTTACAAACTTACTTTACAGAAAATTGTAAATAGCCTACTGTCATGCAGTTAATGGAATACTGTGCAGAGTTGGGAAGTTATGGTAGTCTAGGCCTATTTGGTGTGAACACACACACACAGGGGCAATTCTCTCTGGAGTAGCCTGATGATACGCACAGTGCGTACTTGGGTTCGGCCGTGGTTTTGGCGCGCCTTACTGAGAACGTCTGGCTGCCGCTCTCTCTTTTTTCGAGCTCCGCTTTCATATTTCCTAATTGTCTCATGCGAAGCCATTGTTGTCTGTGATAGCATGCTTTCATATTTCCTAATTGTCTCATGTGAAGCCATTGTTGTCTGTGATAGCATGCATTCATGTTTCCTAATTGTCTCATGTGAAGCCATTGTTGTCTGTGATAGCATGCATTCATGTTTCCTAATTGTCTCATGTGAAGCCATTGTTGTCTGTGATAGCATGCATTGATAAGGGGAAAGACAGGTGACGATAAGACACTTGTTTTCTTTTTAAAATGTCCCGCGCCGGGGCCCCCTAGTGGCCGGGGCCCGGGGCAGCAGCCCCTTTGCCCAATGCACAAACGCGGCCCTGCATACACATCACACACATACAAACACATGCACACACACACACACACACACACCATCCTATTACTACTCTTGCTATTTACGTTTGTTAAAAAAAAAAAAAAAAACTGTCTCTGTGTTAAGACACATACATGTTACTGTGCACAGATGTGTGTGTATGTATGTATATGTACTGTATGTGTGTACATGTATATATGTGTACACAGACTTACACACGCATGAACACACAAACACACACACACACACACACACACTCAAATGCTATTATTTATTCTATGTTCACATGTTGTTATACCCGCATTGCTGTATGTCTATTTTCTTTATTTTGTGTTTCTACTGTGTTATCTGTAACACTGGCTTTGGCAACACTGTATCCAAACAGTCATGCTAATAAAGCTCCTTTGGATTGAATTGAATTGAGAGTCTTATACACATACACACACACACACACACACACACACACACACACAGAGAGAGAGGGTCTTATACACACACACACACACACACACACACACACACAGAGAGAGAGCGAGTCTTATACACACACACACACACACACACACACACACACAGAGAGAGAGCGAGTCTTATACACACACACACACACACACACACACACACACACACACACAGAGAGAGAGAGAGAGATAGAGTCTTATATACACACACACACACACAGAGAGTCTTATACACACACAATGTTCTGTACTGTTTGATGTCATGTCACACATCCTTTGGTGCGCATTAGAAAAACAACTCCATCTCTCAGCAGACACACACACACACACACACACACACACACACACACACACACACACACACACACACACACACACACACACACACACACACACACACACACACACACACACACACACACACACACACACACACACACACACACACACACACACACACACACACACACACACACACACACACACACACACACACACACACACACACACACACACAGGTGTGGGCAGCCGTGGCCCACTGGTTATCACTCTGGACTTGTAACCGGAGGGTTGCCGGT
>NW_027468689.1:752173-772173 GCF_046254945.1 Alosa pseudoharengus
TCAGTCTATTCCAGGAGGGGGTGCGCAACTTTGGGTTACCATCTAGGGTTAGAAGTGATCGTGGAACAGAGAACATGGAGGTTGCGCGGTTCATGCTTCGAATGCGAGGATCCCACAGGAGAAGCATAATCGTAGGTCGCAGTGTGCACAACCAACGCATAGAAAGACTTTGGGCAGAGTTAAACCGCGTTGTGTCATACTTTTATGCTGACCTGTTTACATTTATGGAAACGCAGAACGTACTGGACTCGCTATCAGAACTACACTTGTTTGCACTACACTATGTGTTCTTACCACGTATTCAGAGGTCCGTAAGACAGTTCCGGAGTCAGTGGAATAACCACGGCCTGTCTACAGCAGGAGAACAGCAGGACACCACTGCAGCTGTGGTTCAGGGGCATTATATCACACATTGGACAAGATGTCACAGGGGTCAACGGCGTGCTGGAACCTCTAGATGAAACAGCTGATGGTGCAACAGCAAGCCCTACAGATTTGCAAGGTATTTCAGTCCCTGACAACATTTTTGAGGTTACCCACTTAACCATGACAGAGATTCAACAGCTCATTAATCCTCTAAGTGAAGATGGAAACTTTGGGATAAACCTTTTCATTACACTGGTCAATTTCTGAGAGATGACTAGAGAGGGCTGTCACCTGCCACCTTAAAGGAGACACCAGGCAACATTTTTTTTTTTTTTTTTTACTTCAAACAAATCTCATGTCGGCAACTATAGGGTGCTTAGGCAAAGATCACAGGCTTGCCCTATATGCCTTTAAGGTAAATGCTATAGGGTGCATAGGCAAAAGATCACAGGCTTGACATATATGCCTTTAAGGTAAATGTCTCAGTGTTCAGGTTCACTGTGTTATTAAAAGTCTTCATAAGTTTACAAACATTTGTTTTTATTTCATAAATGGCTATGACAGTAACAAAGTGACCCCCCCCCCACACACACACACACCAAACCACACATAACTGCAGTTTCCATCGTCCAACCAACGGTAGAACACAAACAACACTGAATGTGCTGATTGTTCAACAGAAAAGAAAACATGTAGGCCTATTTAAAAAAACAGTAGTGACCTAAATACCCCCACCCCCCTTCTATCGTTCCCATGATGTTGAACGGAAGAATTTAACTCAAGGAACACTGAATAATATCTATGTAAGAAGTATGTGAACCCCTTTGAATTTTCTGGTTTTATGCCATGCCAAAGCCTTGGGTGTTGCGGATTCCAAAGTCCATGGCCTCCCTAAAGAAATCATAGTTGGTATGGATTGGCAATCGTAGACAATTTACACACGTGTTTGCTATAGGATATTTCCCCCCTTCGTGTAAGAACTCAATGGAAGGCTGTGGCGAAAATCCAATAGGGGGAACTTCATTCGATCCAGTTGCGAACTGGAGAATGTCGTGTAATGTAGGGCTCTCTCCTGATTCCTCTGGAGAGAGAGAGAAAAAAAAGGCAATTTGCAATTGCAACATTAGTACTACAATGGTTGAGTCATCATATCAGAAGTCACATGAAACTGTACACTGGAAGTTTTCTATATCTTAATTTTCAAGCCATCTTTACAAATTTTTAGAAATGTCAATGTAATGATGAAGTAAGAACCACGAGTGAAAACTAAAGAGTGAGCAAGGCACTTAACCCCAAGTTGCTCCGGGGACAGTGTGATCCCTTGTAATATAGCTGACATATGTAGGTCACTTTGGTCAAGAAGTGCCTGCTAAATGTAATGTAATGTAATGTAAAGAGTAGGGTTGGGTATCGTTTGGGTTTTATCCGATACCGGTGCTAAATCGATACTTTTAAAACGGTGCCGGTGCCGAAACGGTGCCTGAACCGGTACTTTGTTTTTAAAATGTTTTAAATTAAAATGGTCTAAAGCATTATTTGCTTTTTTTTTTATTGATAAGACAAACATGCATAAACATGAAATTTAACTGTTATATTCAATTTACTATCAATATCTCATTGCTCCTACGAATAATACATTTAAACGTTAAAACAGCTTGCCATGCATGCACACACAATGGTGAGCTCTGCTTTCAAGTTTACCCAGTGTAGGCGGTTTGCCATAATGTATGTTAAAACCGCTTGCCATAAAACTGCCAGGTCATGGACAACGGCATTTGCAAGCAAGCTAATCTAACAGGGACTCTATTTTCCAGTTAATTCAGTGTGTTCCCAAATGCTTCAAGAAATGTCATGTCTTAACCCATAACACGCAGTAGTTTTGAACATGTTAGGCTACATGTCGGTGTTGAAGTGTTTAGATTCCCAGCGCTAGCCTAGTATCGTAACACCCCCAATTATCGCCACTTTTGTTCAGAAATTCTAAAACAACGATGTTTTTTAACACTTCAAAATAACATTTACTAAATGAACCTTACATTTTTCAGTAGCCATAGGTGTGTAGATTTGAACAAAATCTGGTTTGGTTCTTAACGGGAGCATTTACTGCATGAAATATTTTGTTTACCACGCTCGGAGTTATAGTGCTGGCCTGATGGGTCGCCTATTTACACCGTTTCAACGGCACATGGACGGTTAGACCGAGAATTCTCGTCGTGAAATTAAAATTCCACTGGAGCTCCAAGCGGTTGTGTACACGCAGCCTTACAACACTGTTTACAGCTCTTCGAGTCACGGTAAAATATCATTTTTGGTACATAGCTAATTTAGATACACCTATGGTGTGGGTAGTTGCGTTTCTATAGGAGTCCGCTGTCTTGGTTTGTATAGAAATGGATATTAAGTGACACATACACGCAAGACGGTGGAAATACGGGACCGGTGGAAATAGGGGGAGTTAAAAGCAACTATAGCTATGCGCTAACACCAGTCAGCTGAGTTTAATTAGCGATAACGTAGCCTACAGTGACATCAGGTATGTAACCTACATATTTATGTTTTTGCCAGCTAACTTTTAACATGATCTTCATATTCATAGTGATGCTATATGGGCCTCGTGCACATGAAAGATTAATATCATGCCATTATGTTGTTTAACACCGTGAAATAAAGTTTTCACCTTACAACTTTGCTGATAACATTTCAAATAAATGTCAGTTAGCACATTAGCAAGGATATTGTGTAATGTATAGGCTAGCCTACTGTTGATGTTGTTTCATAGCCTTTTGCTTGTGTGTAGTTAGGCCCACTGCTAGATTTTGACAGGAGCTCGCGATATCGCTTTAAAGTAAGCTACTTGGGCTCACGTCAAAGACTGTCCACTCGCCTATGTGGTGCACCCCTCTGGTTTATACATCCAGTGTTTATCATATGTTAGCTAACTGTATCTGGATATGTTGCTATCAGAGCAAGACGTTAGAGATGGCGCATGACATGCAGTGATGCCTTGTATAAAAAATTAAAAAAATTAAAAAACGCTATTTAAGCACCGAAATGAGGCACCGAAATCCACGTTGTTATTCGATGCAGTTACTACCGTTTGTGTCGGCACCGGTGCCATATTAGGACCGTGTTTCGGTGCCCAACCCTAGTAAAGAGCTGTCCAAGGTCAGCCAATATTGGTAGAGTTGTGCATACCGACACTATAAGACATCTGACCTTGGCCTGGTGTGCGCTCACTGTATGACCTAGAGCAGCACACATTTGACCATTTAGGATCTATATCCAACCAAACTTTATGATCTAATGATGGCTCCAATAGTCTGGAAAAACAAATATTTTTCCATATCCTCTTTCCTATTTTTCATACTTATCCAGACCTGGAAAATATTCAAATCAAATTCCATTCTTTTCTATACTTTTCAAGACTGCGTAGTAACCCTGATAAAAGCATCGGTATCTGTATCAAAATGGAAAAACTGCTGGCACAATTTCTTGTCTTGCCCCTTCCCCTTTGCCTATCCCTTATCCCTTGAAGCAGAGTGACAAGTGAGAGGGGTGAAAATATTCCCCTAGGAAATGAGACGATATGTCAGTTCACTACCTTCAGAAAATACCGTGCCAACGGATCCAAGTCCAAACTTTCACTATACGGTCATTTTGCGGACTAAAACATAAGAGACATAGCTTAAAAAGAAACGCATTGGTACAGTTGTAACCAACGTTAGCATTACCTTAGCCTTGCTAACCTTCATCACAGACAAATTATGTTATGACGTAAAACGTGACTGAATATTGTACATTTCGCGGTCATAAGACTGAATATAACACCACTACCGTGTTTCTAACCTTTATTAGAAATACCAAATTCAAACGTCTCCTTTGCCAGTGGAGTTTATCTTCCGCTGCTGATGCTTCGTTTGAAGGGCCAGGTAGCCCTAGCCCTTGCGCCCAAAGAGAATTGGAGACCCCTTCGTCTCGCGTGAACGCGCAAAAAAACAATAGGACCTGCTTTTAGCAAAACATACTTTAACTTTTAATGCGATTGTATAATGGAACTTTCAGCTGAACTAGAGGGACGGAGCTAAAGTTTACACAGCACGTTAACATTCTAACACAACATTCTACCATTAGGCTAATTCGCAAGGCATTCTATAATAGCATTCCAATGTAGTAAGCATGGCATTGTAGGGCAGCATTTAATTCACACACCGCGAGTCCGCGAGTTAGCTGCTAATCGTAACCGTATACGATTTGCAATTCACAACGTTTACTGTCAGTGGAAGCATCTAACGTTAAATCTCACATTCACTCGGTAGTCGACTGCAACTGGCAGTGGGTTTAAGAAGCATGCCATCCCGCGCAGACAGAATGCCCTCGCAAGTTATCATAGATTTCGAAACAGTATTAAATCCATATTAAACGAAGCCTACCAAGCCAAAATAATACAAATGCACGACAGTAAAACTAAAACAATGCAGCTGTGTGTTCCAAATCTGCACACAGAGGGTAAAATAAAATTAACACTCTAAACTTACTACCAAATGAAATGACAGCGAGCCAGGGCAAACAGTAGTACCATGCACTAGCAATGACTAACGTTAACTAGCAATTCATTCAACGTAGTCAGAAAGTTTACTACATTTACAATAAATCATCTGTCAATTCGCAATTACATAGTAATAATACTCATGACCATACTACATTTGGTATGCACAACTTTACAACATTAAAAATACAATATAGGCTAAGCTAGGCTCTATTACATTACACTTACCTCCAGCAAGGAAAAAACTTAAGCTATTTATCAAAGACCATGCTGCGCCTTTGTAGTAGGCTAGCTAGCAGACTGTTTTGGCGCGGTTTATCTTAACTAACTTCATTGAAGTTGAAGTTGAAGGTTAAGCAAAGTATAGGGGCTAGCGATCAGCATACAGAGAAACCAATTATGTGTAGGCTAGGCTAGCAACAACACCCCGCTCTTCTCATTCCCCTGCATACAATACAATTTCCTTACCTCTTTTTGTCCTTTGGAGACTTCCAGTTTCCAAATCTCCTGGCCTGGAATCGGGGCACGCTTAGTGCTCTTTGATCAGGGGTTGCGCCGCTGCCATGTGCTGGAGCTGGACCTGGTAGGGGTCTTGGTCTAAACAGCTCTGACACGCTGGCATCAACAGAATCAGCAGAATTGGCAATCGTCCCTGCCATTCCAGTATTTAACAGTGAGCGTAAAATGCTGATTGCGCCCTCCATGTGGCTGATGCAGGGGCTACTCCCGGGTGCATGAGATTCGTGGCTGTTGGCATCCATGATTCAGTGAAAAGGCGCTAAGTGATTCGCTTCCGCTAATCTCAATTTTTCACTTATTTTTTAAACTTCCGATCTGCTTGAAAAGAACCGACTGGATTAGAACCTGGGTGTTTGTGGGTTGGGTCCATGCTTTTTCTTCAAATCTAAATTAATATAATAATCTGGGATTGGAACTTCCTGTTACATTATACCAACTTTCAGGCGCACTGAAACAGTTCAGTGAGGAAGCAGGTTCAGTGTAGTGCATCTGATGTTACAGTGTGTTGAGGAAGTTAATTCAGTGTGTAGTGTAAGCGACTTCAGTGTGTGTACAAGTGAGTTCAGTGTGTAGCGGAAGTTAGTTCAGTGTGTAGCGGAAGTTAATTCAGTGTGTAGTGTAAGCGACTTAAGTGTGTGTACAAGTTAGTTCAGTGTGTAGCGGAAGTTAGTTCAGTGTGTAGTGTAAGCGACTTCAGTGTGTGTACAAGTGAGTTCAGTGTGTAGTGCATGTGATGTTTCAGTGTGTTGAGGAAGAAATTTCAATGTGTTGTGGAAGTTAATTCAGTGTGTAGGCTACTGTAAGGAGCTTGTGTGTTAGTATTTTCAGTGTAGTGCAAACTGTTTCAGTGTGTAGTGCAAGCAGTTTCAGTTTCAGTTTCAGTGTGTGCTGCAAGTAAATCCAGTGTGTTGAGCAAGTGATTTCAGTGTGAGTGCAAGCAGATTCAGTGTGTAATGCAGGAAATTCAGTGTGTTGCTGTTTGAGTTCCAGTGTGATACTAGTGCCCAGTGCGTATGTGTCAGTGTTTCAGTGTGTAGTGCCACTATTCCAATGTTATTGCACTATACGGCCTCCCATAAAGCGGCCCAGTTTAGCCCAGAGTAAAAAAGGCTCCACACACATATAATTACATACACACACACACACAAATATAATTACACACCTACATACATTACACACACACACACATAATTACACACCTACATACATTACACACACACACACACATATAATTACACACCTACATACATTACACACACACACACATAATTACACACCTACATACATTACACACACACACACATATATAATTACACACCTACATACATTACACACACACACACACATAATTACACACCTACATACATTACACACACACACACACATATAATTACACACCTACATACATTACACACACACACACACATAATTACACACCTACATACATTACACACACACAAACATATATAATTACACACCTACATACATTACACACACACACACATAATTACACACCTACATACATTACACACACACACACACATATAATTACACACCTACATACATTACACACACACACACACACATATAATTACACACCTACATACATTACACACACACACACATATAATTACACACCTACATACATTACACACACACACACACACACACACACACACACATATAATTACACACCTACATACATTACACACACACACACACACATATAATTACACACCTACATACATTACACACACACACACACATATAATTACACACCTACATACATTACACACACACACACACACATATAATTACACACCTACATACATTACACACACACACACATATAATTACACACCTACACAACACACACACACACACACACACACACAACAACACACACACACACACACCTACAACATTTACACACACACACACCATACACACCTACATGTACATACACACACACACATATAATTACACACCTACATACATTACAACACACACACACACACACATACATACAACACCTACATACATTACACACACACACACATATAATTACACACCTACATACATTACACACACACACACACACACATATAATTACACACCTACATACATTACACACACACACACACACACACACACACATATAATTACACACCTACATACATTACACACACACACACACACACACACACACACACACATATAATTACACACCTACATACATTACACACACACACACACACATATAATTACACACCTACATACATTACACACACACACACACATATAATTACACACCTACATACATTACACACACACACACACATATAATTACACACCTACATACATTACACACACACACACATATAATTACACACCTACATACATTACACACACACACACACACACACACACACATATAATTACACACCTACATACATTACACACACACACATATAATTACACACCTACATACATTACACACACACACACACACACATAATTACACACCTACATACATTACACACACACACACATATAATTACACACCTACATACATTACACACACACACACACACATATAATTACACACCTACATACATTACACACACACACACACACATATAATTACACACCTACATACATTACACACACACACACACACATATAATTACACACCTACATACATTACACACACACACACACACATATAATTACACACCTACATACATTACACACACACACACATATAATTACACACCTACATACATTACACACACACACACACACACATATAATTACACACCTACATACATTACACACACACACACACACACATATAATTACACACCTACATACATTACACACACACACACACACACACACATATAATTACACACCTACATACATTACACACACACACACACACACATATAATTACACACCTACATACATTACACACACACACACACACACACACATATAATTACACACCTACATACATTACACACACACACACATATAATTACACACCTACATACATTACACACACACAAACACACACATATAATTACACACCTACATACATTACACACACACACAGACGCACACACACACACACATACACATATAATTACACACCTACATACATTACACACACACACACACACACACACACATATAATTACACACCTACATACATTACACAAACACACACATAATTACACACCTACATACATTACACACACACACACACACACACATATAATTACACACCTACATACATTACACACACACACACACACACACATAATTACACACCTACATACATTACACACACACACATATAATTACACACCTACATACATTACACACACACACATATATAATTACACACCTACATACATTACACACACACACACACACACACACATATAATTACACACCTACATACATTACACACACACACACACATACATTACACACACACACACATATACACACACACACACACACACACATACATACACACATACACACACACACACACACATACACACACACACACACACACACACACACATACAAACACACAAACTTACATAAGGCACAACAACTGTGCCGATGACGAAATGAAATAGAGAGCTGCCTGGTGGCGTAGCATCAGAGAATTCAATCATTTACTGGCATAGGCAGGTGCTAGTACAACTTGTGCCAACACAACACACACACACACACACACACACACACACACCTGAACCATGATTCTCAATTCTGTTGCGAGCTCCAACATAGCACAGGCACACCTGTTAACTCAGCATCTGAATGAACCTTACAGGATTATATTCCCATCACAGGTAACACTTTACGGTAACGGTATATGAATTATCATGAATTCATTTATGAACTAATTCATGATTTATGCATTACTTCATTTCTTTATATATTATGAATCATCAGGAATGTAGATGAGTTCATAGTCTGTCATTCATGACCTCATGAACCCTTATCTGCACAAGTTGAATGTTCTACACCATTTAGATGCATAAGAATGAATGGACAGGGAACACACACACACACACACACACACACACACACTCACGCACACCAAGCATAAGAATGAATGGACAGGGAAGCTTTTAGCTTATCTGACTTTAAAGGGAAACTTGGCAGGATTTCCCCCTCTGCTGGAGAAGTTGTGCATTATGCTATTTCAAACTGTAGGAAAAGATAACGATAAAGCACATGGATTTGTTTACAAGCTAGCGAACGGTTAGCATAAGTTTGGCAGAAAGTCACCATTTTCACCGGAACAGGTCATTTAACCATCCAAATGATTTCTAAACGGGTTTATTACGTTGAAATAGTTGCCAAGTTACCCTTTAATTACACTTTTCTGTCAATGACAATGATCTATCCAACAATAACAGACAGCTGTTCTCGCATAGACAAACTCACAGAACTAATCAATTCTAGTCAACACACACACACACTCACACACACACACACACACCACACACACACACACACACACACACACACCCCTGTGTTCTGCCTACCAGCACAGCAAGGGAGGTTCAGCCTGGTTAACCCTAACCCTGGGCCTTGTGCAACTTGAGACTGCTGAAGATGGTGTAGGGGCCAAAGGGGAGGATGGATGGATGGAAGGCTGAGGAAAGAGGAGAGAAAGAGAGAGAGAGAGAGAGAGAGAGAATCTCGGGTTTGTTGTAGGGGCCAGGGAAACAGAGAAACATTTAGGTTGTGCTGATGTTCCTGTGGCACAAACAGGTATTACATTAATACACAGGATTAGATGTTAAAATCCCTTGTGCCAAAATCCAAGGTAAAAACACATTCAGAAGCCCCTGCTCAAGTTTAACTTTAAAAAGCACACTACCCACAAATCCGCCAACAAATGGTCACAAGCACAATACAAATGGCCTATCCAACAGCAGTAGCCTATATAGTATGCGGCATGTCATTGGGGTTATCAAGTGGGCACCCTCATTCACCGATGTTTCGTTAAGTTAGGCCCACGACACCTCATGAAGGCTTAACAGTGAAACCAGCGTCCTGGAGACACTCCCCTCCATGCTACCACCATATTACCACATTGAAATATCCAATACTCAAAATACTCTTAACCAGCCCAGGCATGGTCTAAGTTGGCTAGGTCGGTCCGTCCCGTTGATGTGGACTGAACCATAAACCATAAAGAACCTTAGCCAAGTACCATCACCCTAGGCACAGCCCATCACAAACACAAAACAAATTAGCCAGTTAGCTTAGCCCATTATCTTAGGCCCCATCCCAAACACAAAACAAATTAGCCAGCAGTTAGCAGTTAGCTTACGCCCCATGCTGCCCCATATTACCACAACAAGCATCCAAATACCCTTAACCAACCTAGGCATGGTTTAAGTTGGCTAGGTCGGTCCGTCCCGTTGATGTGGACTGAACCATAAACCATAAAGAACCTTAGCCAAGTACCATCAACCTAGGCACAGTCCATCACAAACACAAAACAAATGAGCCAGTTAGCTTACCTTAGCTTGCGCCCCAGGAAGGGTAACTTCTCCTTACCCACGACCAAAACAAATGAGCCAGTTAGCTTACCTTAGCTTGCGCCCCAGGAAGGGTAACTTCTCCTTACCCACAACCATTCGCTTGCCCGTTCTGCTGCTAAGGACATGTTACTAACCACCTGCCTTAGACTTCGACCACAAATGCCCAATTCAGACAGCAAGCCAATAGCAGATCTGGCCACAAACCCACGTGCACCGATTTCAATAGGCCTTAATCGTGCACTCCAACCTCGCTTAGCTGCCTCCTCTGCTATTTCAGTATATTTAGCTCTCTTCAGCACATTGGCCACTTCCACTCTGTCTTCCCAAGGAACAGTGAGTTCAATGAAGTAAACTATCTTCTCTGAATCCGACCATAGAATTACGTCAGGACGTAGCTTAGTACTCACTATATGTGGAGGTACTGCCATCTGCTGGCCAAGTTCAACCTTCATTTCCCAGCCCGCCCCATTTTTCAACTGGCCGGTTTTGCACCTGGCCTTCGCGGAACAAGGTTTATCCCCCTGACGTACAAAGTTAATTTGCCTTACCCCTTTACTAGCTGCTAATGAATTGACTTCTCTTCTTTTATCCTCTATTGCCGCTGCCACACATTTCAATACCTGGTTATGACGCCACGTATACCGCCCCTGGGTGAGACTTACCTTGCATCCTGATAGGATATGGTGGAGACTGCCCACACACGAGCAAAGTATGCATTTATCATCCTCACCAAACCATTGACTTAAATTCTTGGGAGATGGGAGCACATCATATGTAGCACCTAACATAAATCTGATCTTACTAGCTTCCATGCCCCATAGATCTTTCCATTTAATCTGTCTTTTTTCCACCCCTTCCCAGTTCACCCACTGCCCTTGTTTTGCCTGCGACACTGCCTTAGTACATCTTACAGCCTCCTCCTGTCTATGCATTTCCTCCACTACCATTTTCCTCTTTTCTCCTGCAGAAGCCTTACTCCACAAGGGTTTACTTGCACCCACCCCTAGACCCCCCCGCCCGTGCTGCACATGGCCCATTATATCTCTATGCTTCAATGCTGATTGAGCTTGCTTAACTGCCTGCTCTGGGTTCCACTTCCTCCCTGCATTAACTGAGGGTGCAACTTTCCTCACCACTGGGTCCTTGGACTGAGTAAGAGTCAATTCCAATCTAGCCTTAGCACACTTAAATTCCTCTGTCAGACTAGATATTGGCAACTCTACAATACCCTTCCCATACAAGGCTACACTGCTTAAGCAGCGTGGGACTCCGAGCCATTTTCTGACAAAGGAGTTGATCGATCATTTTTTCCTCTACCTTTGACAGAGGAACTTCATAAATTGTCAATGGCCACATTAGCCGAGGCAACAAACCAAACTGCAAACACCACAGCTTGAGCTTACCTGGCAGCCCCGACTTGTCAATTTTTGCAATACCTTGCCTAGTGACCTGTCTCAAGTCTTCAACCTGTGATTTATCACTAAGGCTTGCATCATACCACCTTCCCAGGCTCTTCACTGGTTTCTCCAGAACTGTGGGAATCACCTCCTTATTTATAGCAAACTTCTTATCTGTTACCTTCCCTTTAATAATTGAGAGACTCCTAGACTTACTTGGTTTCACCTTCATTCTGGCCCATTGCAGATTACTATTTAACTTACCCAGCAACCTGTTGGTGCATGGAACGGTTGTCGTCAAGGTTGTCATGTCGTCCATGAAAGCCCGAATCGGGGGGAGGCGTGGCCCTCCCTGCAACTTCTCCCCGCCCACTACCCATTTTGAGGCCCTAATAATGACCTCCATTGCCATTGTAAAAGCAAGTGGGGAGATGGTACATCCGGCCATGATTCCTATCTCAAGTTGTTGCCAACCTGTGGTGTAATCAGCTGTAGTAAAACATAATTGAATATCCAGAAAGTATGCTTTTACTAGGCTTTTAATGCTACCTGGGATTCTGAAATAATCAAAGGCCTCCCACAACAGACTATGCGGCACAGACCCAAAAGCATTAGCCAAATCCAAGAACACAACGTGCAGGTCTCTCTTCTCACGCTTTGCTAATTGAATTTGGTGCCAAATCATGCTGGTATGCTCTAAGCACCCGGAGAAGCCAGGAATTCCAGCTTTTTGCACCGTGGTATCAATTAGTTTATTCCTTTCAAGGTAATTTGTCAGTCTCCGTGCCACCACACTAAAGAAAACCTTCCCTTCAACATTCAGTAGACTAATTGGCCTAAATTGATTAATCTCCACTGCATCCTTTTCTTTGGGAATAAATATTCCCCCAGCCCTCCGCCAAGCCTTGGGAATACTCTGCTTTTTCCAAACTATCTTCATTAATTGCCATAAAAATCTTAAAACATCTGGTGCACTCTTATACAACCGGTAGGGCACTCCATTAGGTCCCGGGGCTGAAGAGGCCCTTGCACGTTTTATTACTTCTTGCACCTCTTTCCACCTTGGTGGACTATCGTCGCATTGGCTACTTAATTCACCAATAGGTGGGATATCAGCAGGAAGTACCATCTCCCTGAACCTCTCCCTATCTTTGTGCACTCCCTCTAAATACTCCTCAAGCTTCTGCTTAGGTTCCAAAAGACTACCACTCTTCTGCATTACGAATAAAGACTTAACAAACTTAAATGGGTCTTTATAGAATGCTAGTCGGGCTCGTGATTTCTTCTTCCTATTTTTCCTAATATTTTCAGCTCTTCTTAGCACTACTAACCGCTCCCTCACATCTGCCTGTAGACAGTCAATACCTTCCTTCTCATCATCTGTAGCTTTTCTCCACTGCTTCTTAAGCTGCCTCCTCTCCTTGATAAGTTTATCTATCTCCTGCTGGCGCCTAGATTTAACTACCTCATGTAGCCGTTTTGTCCTTCTCTCAATAGTCCCAAATCTTTCCTTACCATAGCTATAAATAATGTCTCCAATTTTCTCTAATTTGCTTTCAGCCGTCCCCTTGAGCTGACCCAGGATACTGACCAAATCACTATTAACATCTTCCCACATTCTACATTCTGCTGCGCCTGGCCATCTAACCCCAGGCCTATGACCATTAATCTTCTCCCTCCTTGGCTGACTGGCCTCTCTCTGCCTCAGTGCTAGAACTTACCTCAACAACAGGGGTACTGATGTCCTGCGAACTGTGGGTTTCTTCCTGTCGCTGGACTTCAACCGACTGACTTGATGCACTTCTTAAGAAATAGCTATCAATGCGGGGACCCTGTGTTCCCTCTACCAAGCACTTCTTTTTCCCTTGATGAATTTTCAGGCCCTTTAGACTTGTAACCTTCTGCCAACCACACACACACATCTGCAGCTTTTTCTCAGTTTTCTCTGAACTAGTGGCTTCCACAAACATGTTTTCCTTACTCGTAATCAAATTCGTTCCAGGGTCAGTAACCATGTCTATCACAAGTGAGTCATCTTAAACATCATAAACATTAGTTAAACCCAGATAGCCTACACTGAGCCCTCAACCCTCTAACAAACACACACACACACACACACACAAACTCATCAATTCATTCATGTGAATATATCTGTCTCTTCCAGACAGAACGTTTTTTTTGCAGATTCACTTAGCAACAACTACTCCAGCGCGCACATTCCACAGACACACAAGCCTAGAAGTTGTTTATTTTACTGAGTGCTCCCATTCAACGGGTCCTTTACAGACTTGAATATGCTCTTACCTTGTTAGTTTTGTGCTTTGTGTGGGTACAGTAGGTTGCTCTCCGGTCGAATTTGTGACGTCGTTATTTTCACAATTTCACGGAGGTACACTGGCTCGCGCTGACCCAACGTCCTTTCCAAACAGCAGCACGATGTCTGTTATTCAGCCAAATCACAGCGCTCCAGGAGCTACATTCAGCAGCACCGACAGATAGCCTAGCCTTTATGAAAACATGTTTAAACAGCGTGACTGTAAGTATATCAAATGTATCTAGGCATTTGATGAATGACACGTTTATAGTCCTAGTCGATAGGCTACTCTAACGAAATAACGGGTATAGTAAGGGACCGTTCGTTATTTCTAAATGGGGTCACCGGAGGGATTTTAAGTGCTTCGATCAAAAGTTGCATGACCCTCCCCTGCCTGCTATATAATTTTCAACGACCCTCCCCAGCCAATTGTCAATGTCTTCCACCGACGCTCTTACGCGCTATGAAAACACATCAACATATGCTACCGCCCTAAAATCAACCTCTGCTTTCTGATCTTACACATCACACTTCACCAAGATGGTGGCCATTTCAGTAGATTTACTCACTAACATTGTTGTGGAAACACAATGGAAACTAAATGCACACTTCCTGCAACTGCATTAGCCTACTTGAAAAGTTACTCCTCTAGTAATTATTCACATGAAATAGAACAATAAAGCATTGAGACCATTCCACAAAGCACACTGGGTAATAACAAATTCAACACATGAACTTGTTGCTATGGTCTCTAGGCTTCCTCAGTCATTGTAAAGCTGCCGAAGCTGAACATTATCCAAAACTCAATTTCTCAGAGGAGCGTCAATTTGGGAGCTTGCTACACTTCTTCCTTCTCAAATGACTTGAACAGGCCGTTTGCACAATTTCACAAATAATCACAGGGACCGAAAAATACCTAACATGCCAACTTTTTCCGGGTTTATCATTTTAACGTTTCCCCGCTGTCTTGCCGTTTTAATATATTTTTCCCATATTAGTGTAATACTCTAATAACATTAGTCCTGCATTCTGGCCTGTCTCTGTGTTGTCCTGTTGTTACCCCTTGCCCTTCCAGAGAAACAGATGTATTCAAATCATCGTTTTGCTTGCTTGAATGCGAACTCAGAGTGATGTTAACCTAGGCCTATTTAAATTAACGACGTGGTTGTCGTGAGAGCACGAATTATTGGCGCTTGCAGTGTTCGGCCGTAGGCTATGCCTACGTGCGCACCTGCCAGGCTACTCAGCTAGACAAAGAATTCCCCCTGTATATTCACTCCAAGTTGGCCTACCATAACTTACCAACTACACTGTAGACCATAAACTGGCTATTTATATGACCAAATGTATTTGTTCAACTTTATGAAGCAGAATTACGCACTGCTACTTTGAACGTTTTTGTTGGCAGGAGAGAGAATGACAGCGAATAACAAATTGCACTTGTTGCTGGTTACCAATAAATACTAGGCCTATATATTTTTTTGCAAACAACAAAAACAGAAAGGATGGAGACAGAAAAGCTAGAGATGGTCAATTGGTAGAAATGCTTGTCAAAACGTTAGGAGCTGGATGTGTGGATGAATGAAGCACAAGTATGCTTTAGGCTATGTTAAGCATGCAGACTGTTTAAAGTTAGGCTACACTGTAAACTACAAGTAAACCAAAGTTAAATTTAGCTTTTTTAGGGCTGGATAAAGTTGACCAAATGGATATAGGCTGTTAGGCGTGAATAAAGTAGGCTACTTTGTTGCTCCAACCCTTTCAACGTTAATGGGGACGAATGTTGACATTTTCCGTATTTTGCGTGAGAAACCCGGGAAATCTCCCTTATTTTCATTGTTCAATGTTGACAGAGCTATGGAACGAAAGAGAACGTTATATGGCGACAGAAATCAACAATCAAACAAGCCACTTTGATTTTTTGCTGTTTTCATTAATACAAAAGATGGGTGACCCTCCCTTCTAGACAAAAAAAAGTTAGGTGACCCTCCCCTCAACAAAGAATAAAAAGACATGACCCTCCCCTATTTTCCTCCGGTGACCCCGTTTATAAATAACGAACGGTCCCTAAAAGTTAACTGTTGATTAACCAATATAACAGTCACTGAGAATATCGCGTTGTAATTCACAGCATAATTCCGTCGGTTGGATATCTATTGTATAGATTATTGTACCGATTAATAACTCTTTTATAGAAAAAATAAGTTGTGATCTCAACTGTTTGCCTATTAATGTTTTCAATAAAATTCATACATTAATATGTAATTGTGGTTAACTGGGTATGGCGATAGATATAATGGTTTCATCCACGTGCGTGTTTCCCTGTGTGTGTGTGTGTGTGTGTGTGGCAGAGAGAGAGAGAGAGAGAGAGAGAGGGAGAGGCGGCCCCCGCATTTGCTCCTTATGAGGGGCAGCTGAAGTCCGACTATCCAAGCTATCCCCCCTGCACTCGACAGCTCCCATGAACAAAGCCGAGGAGCCTCCCTGGGTCCAGTCTCACTCGAGCCGACTTTACGGATTTACATTTACGGACAGACTTGAACAGCAGGAGTATTGATATTAACCAACTATGATCTCAATACGGATTATTTTGGAGTCTCCGTGTGCGCATCATTGCTGCCATGAGATTTGTTTCAGCCTGCTAAACGTCCGTGAGCGATAAAGAGAAATCTTCCAGTTGACACAGCGAAGAGTGTGCGCGCGTGCACTGGCGCAAGGGTGCAGCGGGGAAATGCACTTCACCGCCAGCGCGCTCCTGCCCGGCGCTGATGGCGCACGCAATTACACCGGCGAGAATGACACTCTGATGCCCGGGGACAGCCATGTGATAATGGGCGGCAGCGCGGCCAACTTCAGCGGCCACGTGAGCAACACATCAGACCCGTTCGGGCGTAACGAGGAAGTGGCCAAAATTGAGATCACCGTCCTGAGCATTACTTTCGTGGTGGCAGTGGTGGGAAACGTGAGCGTGCTCCTGGCGCTGAACAACAGCTCCAAGAGGAAAAAGAAAAGCTCCAGAGTTCACCTCTTCATCAAGCACTTGAGCCTGGCGGACCTCGTAGTGGCCTTCTTCCAGGTGTTGCCCCAACTGTGCTGGGAGATCACCTTCCGCTTCTACGGCCCGGACTTCCTCTGCCGGATCGTTAAGCACCTGCAGGTCCTGGGCATGTTCGCTTCTACCTACATGATGGTGATGATGACCCTGGACCGCTATATAGCCATCTGTCACCCACTCAAGACGCTGCAGCAGCCCACACAGCGTGCGTACGTCATGATCGCGTCCACCTGGGCGTCCAGTCTGGTGCTGAGCGCGCCACAGTACTTCATCTTCTCCCTGAGCGAGATCCAGAACGGCTCGGACGTTTACGACTGCTGGGGACACTTCATTGAGCCGTGGGGCGTGCGCGCCTACATCACCTGGATCACCACCGGGATCTTCCTGATTCCCGTGGTGGTGCTGGTGATCTGCTATGGGTTCATCTGCCGCAGCATCTGGATGAACGTGAAGTACAAGACCCAGAGGCGAGCTGCCGCGGCCGAGGCCCCGCACAGGAGCGGTCTGATCGGCAAGGCGTCCGTGAGCAGCGTCACCATAATATCCCGCGCCAAACTTAGAACCGTGAAGATGACTTTCGTGATTGTACTGGCATACATTGTGTGCTGGGCTCCGTTCTTCATCGTGCAGATGTGGTCGGTGTGGGACGTAAACTTCTCCTGGGACGGTAAGTTGAAGTCCCCCTATCAACCTCATGACCCGTGCACTGTCTAGACTCCCCGGCGCTCTGCTGAGACGATCCCATTACAGTAAACGGGAGGCTAATTGTTGAAAATGAGAGGCGCGTCCCTTTGCATAGCTCCACACTTAGATCACGCTGCTCTGGCCACATACATAGGGCAGTCTACACGTCTACACATCGCGACCAATGTGTGCTGATGTACCCATTATCGTCTTCCTATATTTTTTTCAGAACGAAATTCATTTTGGGGTTTTGGCATAACATCAAATAAACGAAGCAAACAGGTTGGAACATGTTGGACATGTCACCGACTTTAATCCAATCAAGCGGAATGGATAATGGCTTGGCTCACGAATTATAGAAACAATACAGGTTCTAAAAGTGTGTGTGTGTGTGTGTGTGTGTGTGTGTGTGTGTGAGAGAGAGAGAGACAGCCATAACATGATCTCATAGGCCACATAAGGGAAATGGTGGTAGACATGACAGGAATTTGCCCACATGATTTAGAAATGTGTGTGTGTGTGTGTGTGTGTGTGTTTGTGCGCGCACATGATTTGCAAATGTACGAGAACCATCTCATTCCGTGTGGAGACTGTTTTGTTATTCCCAAGGTAGTGCTATCGAAGAACAACGCAGATGGACCGTAAACACAAGCATTTTAATCCACGATATTTTTCTCTCTTCACCAACAGATTCTGAGAATACGGCTGTCACGCTATCCGCATTGCTGGCGAGCCTAAACAGCTGCTGTAACCCCTGGATCTACATGCTCTTCAGCGGACATCTGCTTTACGACTTCGCGCGTTTCTTCCCGTGCTGTAACAGACTTGGTCGCGCGTGCCGCAAGGATTCGGACGGCAGCTTGCGCAGGACCACCCTGCTCACGAGACTGCCGGCCACTCGAAACCCAAACGAGGGTTCCGACACATGGAAGGATTGTGACAACTCGCGGAAGTCCAGCCAGTCACTGCCGATGGAGGGAAACAGCAGGTGAACTGTTAGAGGCACACGAATTGCGTTATGACCTTATGTGCTCAATGAGAAAAAAACATTTAAAGAATATCACCAATACATTGCTTTTCTTAGTTATTTAAATGTATCGAAAATAAACAATTGTTGTATAAGAAGCCCCGTTACAACAACAACTCTATCCAAGCCTGACCAATATCACCGTCACTTGCATAAAGTAGATAGATAGATAGATAGATAGATAGATGCTTTATTGATCCCCAAGTAGGCCTAGCTGTTGAATTCTGGAGAAGCTCGTGATGTGAGCTGCCAAAAGAAAGGCATACGCCGACCGCTCGTGCGTCTAGACAGACCAGAGCAAATGTGTAAATACGAGAAAAATCCATTCAAAACGTCTTCAACTGTGAGAACTGTGTACTTCGAACTTTGAAACCATCGAGTGTTGTTTGTATGCACTTCTGTAACAAAGCCCACCCTAACGTCGTTTCCGTGATTGTTTGGACTGAATATGCTGTGGACGCATTCTATTGCACTTTTATATGACCGCATGACTGTCAGGATTATTAGTGT
>NW_027468689.1:779673-784673 GCF_046254945.1 Alosa pseudoharengus
TTCGCCCCGCATCCTTCTTCTTTGTGCTTCCTCCCCAACATACTACTGCATAGAAGAGGACGCTGGCAACAACAGACTGGTAGAACATCCTGAGGAGCTTGCTGCACACATTGAAGGACCGCAGCCTCCTCAGGAAGTACAGCCTGCTCTGCCCTTAGTTGTAGAGTGCGTCAGTGTTGGCTGACCAGTCCAGTTTATTGTCCAGGTGGAGACCCAGATACTTGTAGGTGCTTACCGCCTCCACATTGACCCCATCAATGGAGACTGGTAGCAGAGCGGGCTTAGACCTGCGGAAATCCACCACCATCTCCTTGGCCTTTGAAGTGTTGAGTTGAAGATGTTGAAGACTTGGTGTTGTAGCAGAAGTCACATGTGTACAGGGTGAACAGGACTGGAGAGAGCACAGTTCCCTGTGGCGCTCCGGTGCTGCTGATCACAGTGTCAGAGAGACAGTTCTTCAGTCTGACGAACTGTGGTCGCTAGGTCAGGTAATCTGTAATCCAGGTTACCAGGTGAGCGTCTACACCAATCTGCAAGAGCTTGTCTCCCAGTTTGAGGGGTTGGATGGTGTTAAAAGCACTTGAGAAATCAAAGAACATGATTCTCACAGCACTTTTCCCCTTGTCTAGGTGAGAATGTGTTCTGTGTAGAAGATAAGTGATGGCATTGTCCACGCCCACTTTCTCCTGGTATGCAAACTGTAACGGGTCTAGTGCATGGCGTACCTGGGGTCTGAGCATACCTAAGACCAGTCCCTCCATTGTCTTCATCACATGTGATGTAAGAGCGACAGTTCTGTAGTCATTAAGCTCACTAGGGTGTGGCTTCTTAGGGACGGGGGTTAGACATGATGTCTTCCACAGTGTTGGAACTTGTCCAAGGCGTAGACTCAAATTGAAGATGTGCTTCAGTGGCTCCCCCAACCTAGCAGCACAGGCCTTGAGTAGCCTTGGACACAGTCAGGCCCCGCTGCCTTATTGGTGAGAGAGGGAGAAGGAAAGTGAGAGAGAGATAGAGAAAGAGAGGGAGAGGGAAAGAGAGAGAGAAAGAGAGAGACAGAGAGAGAGAAAGAGAGAGAGAGAAAGAGAGAGAAAGAGAGAGAGAAAGAGAGAGAGAAAGAGAAAGAGAGAGACAAAGAGAGAGGGAGAAAGAGAAAGAGAGAGAGAAAGAGAAAGAGAGGGAGAAAGAGAAAGAGAGTGAGAAAGAGAAAGAGAGGGAGAAAGAGAAAGAGAGAGGGAGAGAGAAAGAGAGAGAGAGGGAGAGAGAAAGAGAGGGAGATAGAGAGAGGGAGGGAGAGAGAAAGAGAGAGAGAAAGAGAGAGGGAGAGAGAGAAAGAGAGGGAGAGAGAGAGAGATAGCATATGTAACTGATGCATTTGACCGATCGAGCGGATCAGCCATGCACCTGCCGGACTCGAACATGTAACTTGGGAGGAGGGCATGCTAGTAAGGGACTAAGTCCCATGGATGCTAGCTGTTCATGTTACTTACAGGATTGGGAAAAGGACATGCTAGTGTGGGAGCTAAAGTCCCATGGATGCTAGCTGTTCATGTAACTTACAGGATTGGGAAGAGGGCATGCTAGTGTGGGAGCTAAAGTCCCATGGATGCTAGCTGTTCATGTAACTTACAGGATTGGGAAGAGGGCATGCTAGTGTGGGAGCTAAGTCCTATGGATGCTAGCTGTTCATGTTACTTACAGGATTGGGAAGAGGGCATGCTAGTGTGGGAGCTAAGTCCCATGGATGCTAGCTGTTCATGTAACTTACAGGTTTGGGAAGAGGGCATGCTAGTGTGGGAGCTAAGTCCTATGGATGCTAGCTGTTCATGTAACTTACTGGGCATGCTCAGTGCTTAATTTGTAAAGTGGGAGGTGCCGGAGCGCAAAGGCGGGGTGGATCCGGCGACTCAAAACGGGGATTTGAGGTTACAGACCAACAACAACAAAACCTGCGTACATAGCTCTGACTAAAAAAAAACTAAACAACGCGGTGTGTACACCAGGGCAATGTTTATTAACTTCAGAACTTGCAACACTGCAGCACTGCATGGGTGTAAAATGTAAAAAAAAAAAAAACAGCAATTATCCATTATCAAATTATCTAAAAAAACTAGACAAACACTCTACGCATAGGCCGAAATAAAAACATATAGGCTATAGTATGCTATATATTACAATGATGACCACCCAGTAATCAATAATCAACTAGATACAGCGTGGAATGATTAGTAATTTTTTATTGACATATCTGAATACCTATCTGAACCCCTATTTCCCCCGCGGACACCTCCCCCCAATCAAAACACATCGGAACTGACACATAATATGACACAGAGAGGGAGCGGGAGACACAAACACTCACGCGCGCACACACACACACACACACAAGCGCACACACAGACCGGGAAAACAGGAGATACAGAGGAACCAACAAAACAGTCCAACAAGGGGCTAATAGCCTCGGCGCTAAAGTCTGCTATATATTGCAATGATGACCACCTACACCCAGTAGTCAATGATCAACTAGATACAGCGTGGAAGCGCAATTTCTTCCTACCGTAGCCTAGGCCTACTTGTCCAAAATGGCCCATACAGCATCCAGACCCCCGGCCTCCATTACCCTGCTTCTTTCTCTACACCTATGTCCTTTGACCTCACGTAAGGAAAGGGGTTGAACCGGGCAAGCGGCGGGCCGACAAGGCATGTTACTCATGATCATGTAACTTACAGGATTGGGAAGAGGACATGCTAGTGTGGGAGCTAAAGGTGCCCATGGATGCTAGCTGTTCATGTAACTTACAGGATTGGGAAGAGGGCATGCTAGTGTGGAAGCTAAAGTCCCATGGATGCTAGCTGTTCTTACTTGCGTGTCTGTTGGGAGGGAGGTTTACTGAACATACACACTGCACAGTTATCATAGCAGCATCACACATAGATAGACAGACAGAGATAGCATAGGCTGAACCGACTGCTTTAACTAGTTTCTTTACACACAGTACCTCACACACTGACTGTAGTTTGTCCAGACTCAGTCATAGAGCCCCTTTTATGGCAGGATGCTCAGGTGTGTACTCAGTCATAGAGCCCCTTTTATGGCAGGATGCTCAGGTGTGTACTCAGTCATAGAGCCCCTTTTATGGCAGTATGCTCAGGTGTGCTGGAGCAAAGAGACTGGAATTTGTTCCACACACACACATACACACACACACACATACACACACAATCCGGACCCTCAGTCCCTTAGATCCAGGATGTTGGGGAGACAGGGTCAGAGGCACCTCCGTTCATTTCCGTGTGTGTTTGAGGGGTTTATGTCTAAACGCGCATGTGTGTGCGTGTGTATGCATGTGTGTGTTTGAGGGGTTTATGTCTAAACGCGCATGTGTGTGCGTGTGTATGCGTGTGTGTTTGAGGGGTTTATGTCTAAACGCGCATGTGTGTGCGTATGTATGTGTGTGTGTTTGAGGGGTTTATGTCTAAACGCGCATGTGTGTGCGTGTGTATGCATGTGTGTGTTTGAGGGGTTTATGTCTAAACGCGCATGTGTGTGCGTGTGTGTTTGAGGGGTTTATGTCTAAACGCGCATGTGTGTGCGTATGTATGTGTGTGTGTTTGAGGGGTTTATGTCTAAACGCGCATGTGTGTGCGTGTGTATGCATGTGTGTGTTTGAGGGGTTTATGTCTAAACGCGCATGTGTGTGCGTGTGTATGCGTGTGTGTGTTATATAAGCTTATGAATGTGTGTTAAGTTCTTTGATGAATGCAGTACAGACATAAACCATAACACAGACAGACATATAAACTAACATCACAGCACAGGAAAGAGAGAGGGAACAAGACAGCACAGGAAAGAGAGAGAGAACAAGACAGCACAGGAAAGAGAGAGAACGACAGCACAGGAAAGAGAGAGAGAACATGACAGCACAGGAAAGAGAGAGAGAACAAGACAGCACAGGAGAGAGAACAAGACAGCACAGGAAAGAGAGAGAACAAGACAGCACAGGAAAGAGAAAGAGAACATGACAGCACAGGGTAGAGAGAGTGCAATGCTTCACTAGTGGGCGTTTTCCAATCGTATGCCTTATATATATATCTTCTTATATTTTGTGATGTTACGGCTTGGAGCCCTGGGATAACAAGCACTTCCAGTATATACTCTTCCATTTGTCATTAAAAAACAATATAATAAGGTTCAATTTAGAAATGGCTAGTGAAACAACTTTTGTTTATTTGACTTCTGATCAGGTAAGGACTAGATGGAGAGATGCTCTAAAGTAGGCCCCCTGTGTCCTGTAGCTTGGCGCAGTGTAGGATGGGCACCCCTGTGTCCTGTAGCTTGGCGCTGTGTAGAAGGCACCCCTGTGTCCTGTAGCTTGGCGCTGTGTAGGATGGGATACTTCAACCTGAACTGTAGTACTTTTGCTGCCACCTAGTGGTAGAAAATACACATAACAAGACTTAAACCCTCCTGTTGTGTTACGGTCAAATTTTACCGATTTACAATATTTCCCCCTTTAAAAAATATTGTTCATTTATTCTGAATAAAATGAGGCTCCATGCCTCATTAACATAGGACACCTGAACACCCAAAACACATTTTGATCATTTCCATAACAATTTGGGTGTTTCGTTTAGAACACCCGTGTATTCCCGGTCAAAAATGGCCGACCTACCTATTGATCAGATGGACTGTATGTGTGCTTCTGTAGGCTACATAAAAACACACACACACCATCACTCCCTCTTTCCTTCTATGCCACCGCCCACAGGGACTTTTCCCAATAATATCTTCCCCTTTCTGACTTGCATGAGCTCAGGTCAATGAGGCCTGCAGGCCACAAATGGAAGTTCAAAACTGATAAAGGTCTATCACAACAATAGATGATAATATATGTGTTACTATAGAAGTTATAACTAGTAAACATGAAACAAACACACGAGGGTTAATCCTAACCAGCTCACTGTTCTGGGTGAACACAATGACTAGGCTACATGAAGTT
>NW_027468689.1:792173-797173 GCF_046254945.1 Alosa pseudoharengus
TTGACCTTTGGACTTCTCCACCAGGTGTTTCCAGTCCATGCTGATCCATGTGCAGATGCTCTGGGAGCTCATGTTGCTAGGCGAGCCTGTTGTCGTCATGGCGCCCTCGCCAACCGTTTGCTCTGAAACTGTGCTCGCCCTGGTCAGGTGTGTGTGGCCCTTTTGCACGATACTCTCTCCTACGGATTACCTTTGAGTAGAAAGTTGATATTCCCTCTGTTGATTTGCACGATACTCTCTCCTACGGATTACCTTTGAGTAGAAAGTTGATATTCCCTCTGTTGATTTGCACGATACTCTCTCCTACGGATTACCTTTGAGTAGAAAATAGATGTCCCCTCTGTTGATTTATTTGAGACATACATATCACATGTCTGTTAAATGTGTCAGCCAAGATAGCATGAAATAGAATTTGACCAACAAACCTGCAGTGACCAGTGTGTGAGGTCAAGACCTGTGGAGCATTAACTCTTCTTGGCTCAGATTGCATAGAGCGGCTGAAATTGACATGTTTACTTCTTAAGTTGCTAGTGTTGGCTGTGCCACTTTAAATGTGACCCTCCTGATGTCTCACGAGGGTGAGAGAGATTTAATTTCTCTGCTGATGGATGCTGGGATGTTGATTTCATTTCTCTGGGGTAAATGCAGAGACCAAATTTCCCTCACGGGATCAAAAAGAGTATATATACTATACTTATACTTATATTCATACTGAGATGTTATCCTTATTCCCTGTCTGTACTGTACAGCGCTGTCTCTCCGCTGAAGTATTGCTGTGACTTCAGACCGTACTTCACCATCCATGACAGTGAGTTCAAGGAGTACACCACCCGGACACAGGCCCCGTGAGTACCCACCAATCAGCACACATCTTACTGGAGGATGTGTGAGCATTAGCCAATCAGCACGCCTGTTACTGGAGCATGTGTGAGCATTAGCCAATCATTAGCCAATCAGCATGCCTCTTACTGGAGCATGTGTAAGCATTAGCCAATCAGCACACCTGTTACTGGAGCATGTGTGAGCATTAGCCAATCAGCATGCTTCTTACTGGAGGATGTGTGAGCATTAGCCAATCACAGCTTTCAGTGGTAAAGTACTAACCAATCAGAACAACATACATCCGCGCAGCTGCAAGATGTCCAGCGCACCACTGATTTAACGGAACAGAACTCAGGCAGTGTGTGTTGCCTTCAGAAACCCTCACTGTTATAGCTTATAGCCCACAGCCTGTTGAATGTGCCCACAGTGTGTGTTGCCTTTAGAAACCCTCACTGTTATAGCTTATAGCCCACAGCCTGTTGATCAGGCCCACAGTGTGTGTTGCCTTCAGAAACCCTTCTTGTTATAGCTTATAGCCCACAGCCTGTTGAACGTGCCCACAGTGTGTGTTGCCTGCAGAAATCCTCCTTGTTATAGCTTCTCTGTTCACTCCAAAAGTTTGCAATACTTTGGTTTATCTGTAGGATACCACTGAAGTGTAAGACTATTTTGAACTTTGTCAGTGGTTTGAAAATAGCGATTTATTTTTACATGGATGTATGCACGCTGCAACACACTATTAAGCATTTTGTTGCTAATGCAAATAACAATCTAGCTCAAAACTCCTCAGATTAACCTAATTTTGCTCCCAAACGAAAGTTTGAACGTGTTATCAACCATAAACAGAACCCGTTATCAACCATAAATAGAACCCCTTATCAACCATAAATAGAACCCGTTATCAACCATAAATAGAACCCGATATCAACCATAAATAGAACCCTTATCAACCATTAATAGAACCCGTTATCAACCATAAATAACCCGTTATCAACTATAAATAACCCGTTATCAACCATAAATAGAACCCCTTATCAACCATAAATAACCCGTTATCAACCATAAATAGAACCCGTTATCAACCATAAATAGAACCCCTTATCAACCATAAATAACCCGTTATCAACCACCCGTTATCAACCATAAATAACCCGTTATCCACCATAAATAACCCGTTATCCACCATTAATAGAACCCGTTATCAACCATAAATAACCCGTTATCAACCATTAATAACCAGTTATCAACCATAAATAGAACCCGTTATCAACCATAAACAGAACCCGTTATCAACCATAAACAGAATCAGCTATCAACCATAAACAGAATCAGCTATCAACCATAAATAGAACCCGTTATCAACCATAAATAACCCATTATCAACAATAAACAGATCCCAGGTTGTTCTTACTTCGGAGCATTCAACAGTATAGCAAGTATCTCCTATTGAAGCAGTTTTATTAATTTAGATTAAATAATACTAACCTCCCTCCTGTGTGTGTGTGTGTGTGTTTGTTTTTTTTTTTCTCAAGACCAAATGTGATTCTGGGAGTGACTAATCCATTCTTCATTAAGACCTTCCAGTTTTGGCCACACCTCATCCGGCTGGGTGAAGTCAAGATGACCGGTAAGAGGCAGAGGAGGCTTCTAGCTTCCTACTCAGTTTAAATTTATATGTCCTTCCCATTCAGTTGTAATGTATATGTCATTCCCATTCAGTTGTAATGTATATGTCCTTCCCATTCAGTTGTAATGTATATGTCCTTCCCGTTCAGTTTTAATGTATTTGTCCTTCCCGTTCAGTTTTAATGTATATGTCCTTCTTTGTGCAGTTTCATATTTTTGGCTCTGGGATAAGACTTCTCTCTGTAGCTCTACAAGCACAAGTGGAACCATTCAGTTTACATAGAGTGATGTAGAGCACATAGACCACAGGTGTCTATAGAGCACATAGAGCACAGGGTTCTATAGAGCACATAGAGCACAGGTGTCTATAGAGCACATAGAGCACAGGTGTCTATAGAGCACATAGAGCACATAGAGCACAGGTGTCTATAGAGCACACAGAGCACAGGTGTCTATAGAGCACATAGAGCACATAGAGCACAGGTGTCTATAGAGCACATAGAGCACAGGTGTCTATAGAGCACATAGAGCACAGGGTTCTATAGAGCACATAGAGCACATAGAGCACAGGTGTCTATAGAGCACAGGGTTCTATAGAGCACATAGAGCACAGGGTTCTATAGAGCACATAGAGCACATAGACCACAGGTGTCTATAGAGCACATAGACCACAGGTGTCTATAGAGCACATAGAGCACAGGTGTCTATAGAGCACATAGAGCACAGGTGTCTATAGAGCACATAGAGCACAGGTGTCTATAGAGCACATAGAGCACAGGTGTCTATAGAGCACATAGAGCACATAGAGCACAGGTGTCTATAGAGCACAGGTGTCTATAGAGCACATAGAGCACAGGTGTCTATAGAGCACATAGAGCACAGGTGTCTATAGAGCACATAGAGCACATAGAGCACAGGTGTCTATAGAGCACAGGTGTCTATAGAGCACATAGAGCACAGGTGTCTATAGAGCACATAGAGCACAGGTGTCTATAGAGCACATAGAGCACAGGTGTCTATAGAGCACATAGAGCACAGGTGTCTATAGAGCACATAGAGCACAGGGTTCTATAGAGCAGGGGTCCCAACCTTTTATGTACCATGGACCGGTTTGATTCCTATTTTTTTTTCACGGACCGGCGGGGGGGGGGGGGGTTCGGGGTTCCATGTTCCATATGTGTTGTGCATGCATTACTTGAAAAGAACTAGCTCCAGTTATGTATGAACAGTGAAGGTAACGATCTCTTGTGAAAAACATGAACTTGAAGAAGTGAAAATTGAACAATATGAACTATGAATATTGAACAACTTGAAGCTACATCTATAAGTGTGAACATGCTTAACAAAATATGGGAACAAAACATGGGAACTAAACGTGCATTACGAATATAATCAGTGGGAGCCCTGCTTGTTTCCCTACAACAGCGGTTCCCAAACTTTTCCCCCCGCGTACCACCGCCTACATTCCGACTTGGCTCGCGTACCCCCACCATCCGACACATAAACACATAAAAACGTAACACATTCTATAATACCCCCCCCCGCGTTGACAATAGTTGTCCGTTACCCGGTTTTAGGTGCGTGCATTTGGTCAGTTAAAAAGTTATGAAAAGTAGCCTGCATAGTAGCCTAACTACATCCACATACAATATCTTATAATAGGCCTACAACAACGCCTGACAAGGATGTATTCGTTTGGACAACATTAGGCTATACAGCCTAGAAAGGCTAAACTTAGGCTACCTTCAGTTTGTTAAATGTAAAGCCTAGCTTAATGTTACCTTTCTTGCCCATCTGAAATAACTCCTAGCTTTGCTCCTTCCCTCCTTTCTGTTTTTGTTGTTTTCAAAAACCTGTTATATCCGCGAAACTTTCCCCCCACAGACCACGGACCATCCAAGCATTCAAAAGTAACGCATTCTAGCTATTCCAGGCGTCATGTTTAATAAGCTGCCCTTTTTTGATGAACACATACAGAGTTTATAAATGATATCCTTTAATTTCATGTTTCCATATCATTATGACCTGATTCGAAATTATGTATTTATTCATGAATTAATTACAAAAGATTTAAAATTTTCATTTTACACCTGTCCGCCATAGCCCTTTTCATCTCGCGTACCCCCTAGAAGCAGCTCGCGTACCACCGGGGGTACGCGTACCACAGTTTGGGAATCCCTGCCCTATAACAATTAAGAAGCTTCCATCTGGGGCTGATGGAAGACAGTGACAGCCTCAGTGTGTTTGAAATGTCCAGTCGATTGCGCAATTTGGTCTTAGTTGCAGTCATTGCCGAAAACCCGGCCTCGCATAGATACGTGGTGGGAAACGTTTTCAGCGCTTTTACGGCTATCTCGGGATATTCTGCTTTGGTTTTGATCCAAAAACCCGCCAGAGAGGTTTCCTTATACACACTCTTAAGACCACCGTCATTTGCAATTTCGATCAACTGCTCTTCCTCCTGCGCTGACAAGTTAGGACTGGGATATTGACAAATGGTTTGCTGACCCACTCATTGGTTTTTCCGTGGATCTTTGGAGGATGGGAAGAAA
>NW_027468689.1:807173-812173 GCF_046254945.1 Alosa pseudoharengus
TCTGACAGCAATTTTGTTTACCAAAAAAGCAGTCACCTACCGCTAAACTCCAGGCTATACAAGCTACTTTAGTGTTATTATGTATTGTTTTTATAACAAAGCCAACAATTTATCTTTGGCTCCTGCTGTACAGGAATATGTACTTGATGAAAAGACGACAGATTAGAAGTTGGAGCAGCTGAAGGCGAGGCTGAAATTTTGACGGAAATGCCTGCCAGCTGTTGTGAAGTCTTTCTGGCTGTAGCTACCAAACCTAGGTTCAACACCAGATTCTGCATTGCCAAACTTGAAATAATAAGAAACTACTGACAACAGCAATGTCAATGGAGAAAAAGTGAACACAATATGTATTTCTCATTTGGTCAACGCTCCCTGATCCCTTCAGAGACTTGGTTCCCCAGTAGCAATGGATATTAGGGAGGGAAGTGAAGTCCCAAGTTCATTATCAATCCCAGAAAACTGTGAAACTCTTCTGGGGTCTCTTCGTCCCATGCCCCTGTACTGTGTGTTTGCATACGACGGCCTACTAAGCACAACCTCCCACCCGTTCCGGTTGGTAAAACCACATATGCCTGGGACAACAACATAAAAATCAACATAACAAGTCTATTTCACAGTGTTTTAGTGGCAGTCTACACCACCCTACACACGCCACCTAAATCTATACCTTCTTCCTCCATCCTCACATGGTCTTCAACATTGTGAGCGCAAGCTAATCAGCAGTCAGCTACCTCTTCAGGCCTGCAAGGAGGTCTGTGTAGGTCTTGTCATCCTCCATCTGAAACAACAGTAAAATCATACAAATGTAATACATTTATTAATTTAAAAAATAAAATCACAAAACTACAGATGTGTGCGTGTGTGCACATACATACACAAGAAGTAGCCTAAACTATTGAAGCATTTTGAGTAACTCAAAAATATTTAGAAGTATGAAAAGTCATTTTATTACACATGGGTTTAGCTACCCTAAATCTGATTGCCTGGCTGGCAATAAGATAAAGACAGATTACATTTCACCTAGTAACTAACTGCTTAAATGCAATAATGACATTTCTGACATAATATGTGATTTCACATCATGTTTTCTATAAAACTACATATTGAGAAGAGTAGAATATCAAGTCATGCCATCTTTCAGAGCGCATGCCATCTGATGTTTGTCATTTAGAAGTTAGCAAGGTAAAACAGTTCACTACAAACTGCCTAGCGAGGTAACAACCCGAGGAGAGGCAATACGTTAATTAGCACTACACTTCTGACAGAATCCGTGATTTCACATCTTGTTTTCTACAACTACATATTGAGAGGAGTAAAAATATCGCGCAACTTAGAAACGCGGCGCCCATTGATTTATTCAGCTTTGGTATGCTATACTGACTTGCCAATATAATGCTTACCTAACAAGCAAATTGGTACTAGAAAACAAACTTACTTACAGGTTATATACTAACAGGTTTTTAAATGAAATTGTCAAATGAAAATAACTGATATCAAAAGCAAACGAGAATACTGCAAGCAGTTCAGAGTAATGCAGCTAGCTAAAGTTACATGACGATGCACTTAGCCCCCGCTATGCCATAATGTTGACGCTGATGAGAAAGCATATTACTGTCAAATAACATGATTTTATGACTACAAATTAAGATTATCCATAACTAGAAACTATGTAAAATATATATTACCTCAGTTTATCCAGCTGTGTGGTTTCCAGTCAAGGTAAACTCCAACGAAGTGCAGGTGGCATCTGGCGGTCCTTGTTAAAATGTGACTGAAGTGAAACGTTTTTTTCACGACTCATCTTCAAGTATCCAAAACATTTCGCGCCATAAACACCTTAACCAATCATATCAAATTGAAGCTTATGTTGTCAGCATTACGGGGAAGATTTCAGAAATAAAATCAGTCATTGGACAGCTGAGATATTAGATGATTGGTCATCGTTAAAATTTTAACGAAATTAGAACGGTCGGGCTTGTAAGGGTTAACATTTAAATGTATTATTCGTAGATATTGATAGTAAATTGAATATAGCAGTTCAATTTCATGTTCAAATTTGTCTTATCAATAAAAAAAAAAAGCAATTCATGCTTTAGACCATTTTAATTTAAAATATTTTAAAAACGAAGTACCGGTTCAGGCACCGTTTCGGCACCGGCACCATTTTAAAAGTATCGATTTAGCACCGGTATCGGATAAAACCCAAACGATACCCAACCCTAGTTATTGGTTAGTTATTATAGAATAATAGTGTGTTTGTATTTTTTTCCGCCTTTGTGTGTGTGTGTATGTGTATGTGTGTGTGTGTGTTTGTGTATGTATGTGTATGTGTGTGTGTGTGTATGTGTATGTGTGTGTGTGTGTGTGTGTTTGTGTGTGTGTGTGTGTGTATGTGTGTGTGTGTGTGTTTGTGTGTGTGTGTTTGTATGTGTATGTGTGTGTGTGTGTGTTTGTGTATGTGTGTGTTTGTGCATGTGTGTGTGTGTGTTTGTGTGTGTGTGTGTGTGTATGTGTGTATGTGTGTGTGTGTGTGTGTGTGTGTGTGTGTGTGTGTGTATGTGCATGTGTGTGTGTGTATGTATGTGTGTGTGTGTGTATGTGTGTGTGTGTATGTGTGCGTGTGTATGTGTGTGTGTGTGTGTGTGTGTGTGTGTGTAGGCGTTTCTTTCGCTCTCAGAACTTTGACGGCTGGTACCGGCTGAGACTTGGCGAAATGACGCAGAAGGTGGAGTCACTACACCTTGAGATAATCTGTGATGCAGTAAGTCTGCGCACACACACACACACACACACACACACTGGGATCTGGGATGGGAAAGTGAAATAATCTGGCCAAATTCTAAATAACTCCCTGCAGGGACGTTGGAAGTATTTTTTGAGAGGGGGTGCAGTCGATTTTGGAGGGTGTCCGGGGGTTTCTGGGAAATGTCAGGAAGTCTGGCTGCTAAACACGGCATTTTAATGCAATTTGGGGGGGACAGAACAGAACAGAGCAAGCAACGCCCCTCATCTGTGGGGCTCATGTGACATGTTATCTACCGCGACTTTAGTCTAGCAGACAACAGCCTCATTTCGAGGTGTTTCGATGTACCACTGGGCTAAGCTGCCTAAGCTGATGCCTAAGCTGTAGCCTAATTAACCTATAATATCTACAGTAAATGTAAAAGACACAAAATAATGACAGAACTGTAAAATCAAATTCAAACACCTTTGAAGTCTACCCAAAGCAAGTTTGCAGACGTATGCCAATGGATTATAAATAAATCGTGTTGCATATACCAGCTTAAAGGTGCTCTAAGCAATGTTCTGTTGATGTTCAAACAAAACAGAGAGCTAGCTCGCCCCTCCCTCCCGTCCAACTGAAACTCTCCTGAATGCACATCTTGTCGGTAACCTGACTCCGCCAGATGGATGCTTCGCATTTGCTCTGCATGTCCATCTGGGAACTTTTTTGGGAAGGGGCGGAAATACTGGTTAGCTGATTGGATAAACCATCTGTCTATCACCACCTATGTTGGTTATCGACGGGCCAAATCAACGAATTAGATGAACGAAGTGTTCTTCTAATGCCTTTGTTTACAATTAAGTTAGGTAATGTAACTAATGTTAACGTTTTTAAACTTTCCATTTGTATGTGACAAGAACCTCATCAACGACAATCCCCCACCAAGTTTTAGGCCCTACACTTCTGAAGAAAGTATATTCCTCCATTACGGACTGGAATCGGCTGTGGAGAATGTCTGTGTCGTTCATTCCTCCCAGCTGCATGGCTGAGACTCACAGCTTCACAGCTTCCCCAGGAAATCTTTCTTTCTCTATAGTTGATGACACCAAATGAAGAAGTATTTCCTGATTGGGGAGACTTTTAGTTTCTTTTTCTTTCAGTCCGCGGTTCCATAATACCATTTAATCTTGCTGCAAATAATCAGACGAGGGACAGAAGCACCGGCATAAATTAACTTTGCGGCTTCGCGGACCAGTAATCCTCTTGCCGAGGAGGCCCGTAGTTTGAGAAACGCTGCAGATCATAGACAGAGAAAGCATATGCTCTGAGAACAGTTGGGTCTCCAGTGTAGCTAAGGGCCTGTGTGTGTGTGTGTGTGTGTGTGTGTGTGTGTGTGTGTGTGTGTGTGTGTGTGAAAGCATACGTTCTGAAAACAGAACGCAGTTGCGTGTCCAGTGTAGCTAAGGGCCTGTGTGTGTGTGTGTGTGTGTGTGTGTGTGTGTGTGTGTGTGTGTGTGAAAGCATACGCTCTGAAAACAGAACGCAGTTGCGTGTCCAGTGTAGCTAAGGGCCTGTGTGTGTGTGTGTGTGTGTGTGAAAGCATACGCTCTGCAAACGGAACACAGTTGCGTGTCCAGTGTAGCTAAGGGCCTGTGTGTGTGTGTGTGTGTGTGTGTGTGTGTGTGTGTGTGTGTGTGTGGTTGGTCTACACAGAAACAAGTGGCTTGGCACACCTCCACTTTCATTGTCTTTGACTCCCTGCATTTCTACATTTTCGTGACAGAAAGTGCGATTCAGCAAAAGTAATCCCACCCCCCGCTTGCTACGCCCTTGCTCCCACATCATCATTTGTTACTTTCTTTTGGGATTGTAGCTGTATAGCACATTAAATAAGTGTGTGTGTGTGTGTGTGTGTTTGTGTTTGTGTGTGTGTGTTTGTGTTTGTGTCTGTATGTATCTGAGGATCTGCTGGCCTGGACAAGAGACAGGTCAGAAGTGGAGATTGTAGACCTCATCCTTAAACTACGCGAGAAGCTGGTGAGGATAACCTGATCACACATGAGACCTGATCACACATGAGACCTGATCACACACACATGAGACCTGATCACACACACATGAGACCTGATCACACACACAGCCTGATCACACACACATGAGACCTGATCACACACACATGAGACCTGATCACACATGATCACACACACGACCTGATGACACACACATGAGACCTGATCACACACACATGAGGCCTGATCACACACACATGAGGCCT
>NW_027468689.1:822173-917173 GCF_046254945.1 Alosa pseudoharengus
AGACACTGATAGACACACCAAGCGACCTGTAACGGTGCCCTCTCCTCTCCACATGTAGCCCTGCATGGATGTGAAGACGTCGTCCAGATTCTCCTGGAGAGGTTAGTTTCACGGAGGAATAAACTGATCAGGGCGCAATTTTAGTTTTTAGTGTTTGATATTTTTCAATCTGAGAAAAACTGGTTTAGAAATTAAGGTTTAATTATGGGGGGAAAATGATCTCTAAAGAATGACCACCTGGTATGTGTGTGTGTGTGTGTGTGTGTGTGTGTGTGTGTGTGTGTGTGTTGGAGGAGTGAGTACGAGCGAGACAGCAGAGACAGCTGTGGGGTCACACCCTTCATGGACGCAGTGAGAAGTGGTCATATCTCCACTGCCCGATTACTCCTGGAGAAACACCAGGTAGACATCACAAACAAACACCCAAACATGACACCACCTCAATGAGAATGGGCATGCTGGAAAGTTCAGAAATTCAGGCTTAGGGCTCTAATTCAAGCTTAGGGCTCTATTTTGGCGATCAAAAACGTGGCACAAAGCACAACGCAAAGCTTGTTTTAATCTTTCACCCAGTCAGTGGCGGATTTTGCTCCATGCGCTCCACTTTTATTAAACCTTGCGCCCAGGGGTGTGGCAGAAGGTGTGATCTGGTGCATGATGATCCAAAAATCGTCTTACACCCTCTAAACATCATTACGCCACTGACCACTACCAAACCTGGTCAGTAACCCGTGGCCAGTTGTTTATGTTATTTTAAGAGCGCATTATCAACAGTGATATTGGCACAACGTGCAAACCCTCTCATCCACGAGCGCGCACCAGCGCACGTCCATGCAAAACATTACAAATTGCAAGATTACAATGGGAAACATAATTATAAATATAGCCGCAAGCGGCAATGGCGGGCCCGAGCACCTGCGGGCCGCAACCCGTGACATGTCGGAATCCAACAAAGCACCGACGTGGTGAGTTTCTGAAATGTACATATTTGATGCGTGTGCTATTTGTTTTTGTATTTTATTTTCTGCCACATTTACTCGCTTGGCCAGGTGGGGGCGTAATGCAAGGCAGGCCCATTGGGTGTCATCATAATCATAAAATATATTAACCTGAGAAATTTCAGACCATTCGTTTTAAGCAAAGAACATTTCTGATACACTTTTTGGTTGGCCAGATGGTGGCGCTATGTTAGGCATTGAAATGACACATGTGAATATCATGACAATAATGATATCCAAAATGTTTGAAAACTTTCAGATCAATCACTTAAGGCATTGTCCATTTCTGGCACATTTCCTGCTTGACCAAGTGGTGGCGCTATGCCAGGCAGGCCCATTGGGTGTCTGGATATAATCATAATCATAATATTAATTAACCTGAGAAGTTTCAGACCATTCATTCAAAGCATAGAACATTTCTGGCATATTTCCTGTTTGGCCAGATGGTGGCGCTATGCTAGGCATGTGAATTATATGTGTGAATATCATCACAATAATGATATCCGATATTTTATAAAGTTTCAGATCAATCACTTAAAGCATTGTCCATTTCTGGCACATTTCCTACTTGGCCAGGTGGTGGTGCTATGCCAGGCAGGCCCATTGGGTGTCTGGATATCATCATAATCATAATATCTATTAACCTGAAAAGTTTCAGACCATTTATTCAAAGCATAGAGCATTTCTGGCACATTTCCTGCTTGGCCAGAAGGTGGCGCTATGCTAGGCCTGTGAATTACGCATGTGAATATCATCACAATAATGATATCCAATATTTTATAAAGTTTCAGATCAATCACTTAAGGCATTGTCCATTTCTGGCACATTTCCTGCTTGGCCAGGTGGTGGCGCTATGCCAGGCAGGCCCATTGGGTGTCTGGATATCATCATAATCATGATATCTATTAACCTGAGAAGTTTCAGACCATTCATTCAATGCACTGTGATTTATGACACATTTCCTGTTTATGTGGTGAGATATTAAAATCATATCAAATATATTACAACATTCCAAAATCCATTCACAATTTAACATCAGCGACATCTTGGCATAATGTTTGCCAAATTTCAAATGAATCTGACAAACCGTCTAGGAGGAGTATGTTCAAATTGATCATGTGACATCAGTATAATTGTCATTCTTTCTGTTGCCAGTTGGTGGCGCTATGCCAAACATGCATTATGGGCATGTGAATATTATCATTAACATGGTCTTCAATGACCTGTGAAATTTAAAACATTTCAAGCCATGCATGGTGAATTATGACACATTTATTGTTTATGTGGAAGGGTATTAAAATTATTAATTTCGCCATTTCGTCAAATTACAACATATCAAAAAAAAACTTCACAATTTATAATCAGGAACATCTCGGCATCATGTATACCAACTTTGACATGAATCGGAGCAACCGTCTAGGAGGAGTACGTTAAAATTGATCATGTCCATAACGCACAAAATCTCAATTACCTCACTTCCTGTGGGCGTGGCTAATGGCATGTTAATGCAAAAGTTGTTTGTTTTTGGGAGTTACATACACCCACCAAATTTGGTGTGTGTATCTAAAACTATATGCCAACCACAAGTCACTGTGACGTAAGGGGGCGCTATGGAGTTCCTGGGCAACGCCCGGTGCCAAGCTTTTATCCCTGTCTATTCACTGTACCACTTGATGTGTGTGTTAAATTTCATGCGTTTTCGACTATGTTAACCACCTCAAAATATTTGCCAACCACGAGATCAGTCACCTAAGGAGGCGCTAGCGAGTCCCTGGGCCACGCCCGGGGTCAAGCTCTTGTACCTAACTGCGATGCATGACACCTGACATGTGTGCCAAATTTCAAGAGGTTTCGACCATGTTAACCACCTCAAAAACAGGAAAGCAAAAAAGTGAAATAACAATAATAAATATAGCCGCAAGCGGCAATGGCGGGCCCGAGCACCTGCGGGCCGCAAGCCGTGACATGTCGGAATCCAACAAAGCACCGACGTGGTTCATTTGTGAAATGTACATATTTGATGCGTGTGCTATTTGTTTTTGTATTTTATTTTCTGCCACATTTACTTGCTTGGCCAGGTGGGGGCACAATGCAAGGCAGGCCCATTGGGTGTCATCATAATCATAATATATATTAACCTGAGAAATTTCAGACCATTCATTTTAAGCAAAGAACATTTCTGATACACTTTTTGGTTGGCCAGATGGTGGCGCTATGTTAGACATGGAAATTAGACATGTGAATATCATCACAATAATGATATCCAAAATTTGTGTAATCTTTCAGATCAATCACTTAAGGCATTGTCCATTTCTGGCACATTTCCTGCTTGACCAGGTGGTGGCGCTATGCCAGGCAGGCCCATTGGGTGTCTGGATATCATCATAATCATAATATCTATTAACCTGAGAAGTTTCAGACCATTTATTCAAAGCATAGAGCATTTCTGACACATTTCCTGCTTGGCCAGGTGGTGGCGCTATGCCAGGCAGGCTCATTGGGTGTCTGAATATCATCATAATCATGATATCTATTAACCTGAGAAGTTTCAGACCATTCATTCAATGAACTGTGATTTATGACACATTTCCTTTTCGTGTGGTGAGATATTAAAATCATATTAAATATTTAACATATCAAAAATCCCTTCACAATTTAACATCAGCGACATCTTGGCATAATGTTTGCCAAATTTCACATGAATCTGACAAACCGTCTAGGAGCAGTATGTTAAAATTGATCATGTGACATCAGTGTAATTGTCATTCTTTCTTTTGCCAGTTGGTGGCGCTATGCCAAACATGAATTATGGGCATGTAAATATTATCATTAACATGGTCTTCAATGACCTGTGAAATGTAAAACATTTCAAGCCATGCATGGTGAATTATGACACATTTATTGCTTATGTGGAAGGGTATTAAAATTAATAATTTCGCCATTTCGTCAAATTACAACATATCAAAAAAAGGCTTCACAATTTATAATCAGGAACATCTCGGCGTCATGTATACCAACTTTGACATGAATCGGATCAACCGTCTAGGAGGAGTATGTTAAAATTGATCATGTCCACAATGCACAAAATCTCAATTACCTCACTTCCTGTGGGCGTGGCTAATGGCATGTTAATACAAAAGTTGTTTGTTTTTGGGAGGTACATACACCCACCAAATTTGGTGTGTGTATCTAAAACTATATGCCAACCACAAGTCACAGTGACATAAGGGGGCGCTATGGAGTTCCTGGGCAACGCCCGGTGCCAAGCTTTTATCCCTGTCTATTCACTGTATCACTTGATGTGTGTGCCAAATTTCATGCGTTTTCACCCATGGGAAGCACCTCCTTTGGCATCATGATTCATCACATATTTCATCACATATTAGTCTGCACAAAATCCCAAATACCTCACTTCCTGTTGGGTGCGGCTAATGCATTGTACATACGAAAGTTGTTCATCTTGGGGAGATACAAACACCTACCAAATTTGGTGTGCGTAGCTGAAAGTATATGCCCACCACGGGATCAGTCATCTAAGGGGGCGTAAGGGGGCGCTAGCGAGTCTCTGGGCCATACCCGGGGCCAAGCTTTTTTACCTAGCTGCTTTGTGTGACACCTGATGTGTGTGCCAAATTTCAAGACTTTTCGATTATGTTAACCACCTCAAAATATTTGCCAACCATGGGATCAGTCACCTAAGGGGGCGCTAGCGAGTCCCTGGGCCACGCCCGGGGTCAAGCTCTTGTACCTATCAGCGATGCGTGACACCTGACGTGTGTGCCAAATTTCAAGAGTTTTCGACTATGTTAACCACCTCAAAAACAGGAAAGCAAAAAAGTGGAATAACAATAATAATAGTGAAAAATAATAATAATAATAATCCTTACAAAAACAATAGGGCCTTGCGCCCTTCGATGCTCGGGCCCTAATAATAATAATCCTTACAAAAACAATAGGGCCTTGCGCCCTTCGGGTGCTCGGGCCCTAATAAAGATATTAAGAAATACATCTCACAATGAGTAGTTATTCAACATAAGAAAACACGCAAAAGCACACGCTGCCATTGAAAGAACATTTGGGCTGCTGAAAATGCGGTTGAGATGTTTGGATATGTCAGGTGGCACATGCAGTGCAGTCCTCAGAAAGTGGCACATGCAGTGCAGTCCTCAGTAAGTGGCAGCTCTTTGTGGCATGTTGTGTGCTGCATAACATCGCCATGCACCATAGATGTCTCGTAGACTTGATGAGGAAACATTACAGGACTGTAGAAGACGTGATGCTCAATTCCACGTGCCGATGCCACTGAACCCAAACGCACCAGCAGCAGCACGGGAGAGGAGGGATCAGATGGCACATCTGTAGCCTGGTAAGCCACCTAATAGTTTGACTTATTTTGAATCCCGAACATTTAATTGATTATTAGGACATCTTAAGAAAAACAATGGTACCATGCATATATGATCCTGGATTCACAGTATGATTGTTTAAGGAAATCATGGAGCTCAAGTATTGGGTTGTTTTTTTGTTATAGTAATTTGTAAATATAGTGCAATGAGCATAGAAAACCAAATGGGCAGTGGGCTTAAATGGGCAGCGGGCTCAAATGGGCAGCGGGCTCAGGAGGATCTTCAGTCGCAGAGCAGCAGGACATTTTGGTCCTAAGCAATGACTGACCTTGATGTTGGACGCCAACTTCTTACCCTCCCTCAATCTGAAAATCTGCCCTGAGGTCCTCGGCTGGCGTCTGATCCTCAGTAGTGCCCAGTCCTCCTCCAGTCTCCAAACGCTGTTTTCGGTTCACGCGAGCGTTTGCTTTCCCTGTCTCCTGACATCACTGTAGCGTTTACGGCATCGTGCAGCTGTTCTGATGCCAGATGACGAGGACACGCTCGCGGGCCTTCACCTCACGCCTGCTTCACCTCGGGGAGTTTCGGTGGTGTCCTCGCGTCCCCGTAAATAGCTCACGGGCCTTCACCTCACGCACGAGCATGCTGGTTTCTTCGTGGGTGAATCGTTCCTGTCGTCCAAGTAACTGCGCCGTTATAATAGCAATTCACCATTGTTCAAGCGCACCTGGCTCTTAAAGGGAATAGGAGATGAGGGTCTGATTGGTTTATTCCATGTCACACCCAAAACACACCTAGTTAATTAAAAGAATTAGTACAACCCTTTTGAACATTGCGCCCGACGAAATCAAGATGAATGTGGTCGGCCACGCCCGAAAACATCTTTAAGCTTCGTGCCGGTGACCAAGCATTTCAGATCGCCAAGATGGAGCCGTAGAGTGGAGTGGAGTGGCCAGATAGAGCCATTTCAATAGTAACCATTTCAATGGGGTTTATAACGATGATTGCAGATCATTCCCAGGAGAGTTTCTATAACATACGGAGAGCAGGGGAATCATTATTTATGTTTATTATTATTTAGTAATTTAATAAGGTTCCATATGTTTAATAAACAATTTCTGAGAAGTAATATGATGATGATAGATAGAAACTTCCCCATGGGGAAATTCACATACCTCCAACCTCAAATGTAATATAATTGTGGCGTGTAAATACCATACACTGAATACATCACTGACAAAATATATTATATTTATTTTATAAGCTTGTCATTTGTTTGCGTGTGTGTGTGTGTGTGTGTGTGTGTGTGTGTGTGTGTAGGCCTCTCCTATGGCTGTGGATGTGTTGGGGGTGCCGCCTCTACACCAGGTGTGTGTAACTGGCCAGGAGGGGGCGCTAGGCTACCTGGTGCAGGAGTTGGGGGTGGACGTCAACACAAGGGCCACCAACATGCAGCTGACCGCACTGCACTACACTGCTAAGGTCAGTACACACACACACACACACACACACACACACACACACACACTGCATGAAAAGTGTGATTTCCGTCAGTATGCGGCACTGTAGATTGTCGTGGAAGTTCAGTTTAATGGCTGTTCGCGGCAGTTTGCAGGCAATGCCGAAAACTGCCATGAATTGTCAGAAATTGACGTGGGCCTTGCTTGGCAGTCGTCCGCCCATGACCCCCCTCCTCCTAATTCTAGGGGAGGCTTTAACATGTAAATGAAAATGCTGTGAGCTATACAAATGCAAATCAGGGTAGCAGGGAGAGTGAACTGTGCATGCTGGCATGACTGTGGCCTTTGGTCTTGCTTAAACAACTCCCAGTAATACGCTCAACAGGCAGAAATGATGCTGGGTATGACATGTCTGTTCCCTGCAAGCTCCAATAATGTAACCTGACTTAAAACAGTCGATAGAGTTTAGATTCAGATTTTCCCTTCACACCAACACAATGAGAATTTCAGAGGCAAATATATAAATGATTGTCTTTATCACTATCTTCATTCAACAAAAATATATGGAAAACTGCATATATTTTTGTTGAATAAAAAATATATACCTATATAAGTGACCCTGCTGTGCATGGCGTATAGACTGAGAATGTTTTGGACTGTGTAAATAGTCTACTACCAGGGAAATAGCCAATATATTATAGATTGGCTATTTCCCTGGTAGTAGACTATTTACACAGTCCAAAACATTCTCACTATATACGCCACAGCAGGGTCACTTCAATAAACCACTAAGTCCAACCGTTACGCCCCCACGCCAGCAGGGGAGACACTTCCTCTAGTGAGCAGTGGTTGCACTGTGGTCGCGCTTCCACCACAACAGCTGATAGGATAAACAACAGTCAGTGTGCGGCGGCAAAGTCAGAGAGGAGCATCTAACCTCAGCTCTTCTCTCTTCTCTTGTTCATTTGTACATTACATACTGTTGTGTTATGAGTCATCAGAAATCCACATTCCTCCTTTCAAACCCCCTAACTCCGTGTGTGTGTGTGTGTGTGTGTGTGTGTGTGTGTGTTTTAGGAAGGACACACCAACACTGTGAAGACCCTTCTAGAACTGGGGGCAGATCTGTATGCCACAGACACAAAGGGGCGCACAGGTGGGAACTGCAGCTTCCATATTGAATTCCACTTGAATTTCCCCTTGGGGATCAATAAAGTATCTATCTATCTATCTATCTATATGCCCCCTCACACATCCTTTATATCTCACCATATGCCCCCATCACACATCACATCTCACCATATGCCCCCATCACACATCCTTTATATCTCACCATATGCCCCCATCACACATCACATCTCACCATATGCCCCCTCACACATCCTTTATATCTCACCATATGCCACCATCACACATCACATCCCACCATATGCCCCCATCACACATCACATCTCACCATATGATCCCCTCACACATCACATCTCACCATATGCCCCCATCACACATCACATCTCACCATATGCCCCCCTCACACATCACATCTCACCATATGCCCCCATCACACATCACATCCCACCATATGCCCCCATCACACATCCTTTATATCTCACCATATGCCCCTATCACACATCCTTTATATCTCACCATATGCCCCCTCACACATCCTTTATATCTCACCATATTCCCCCATCACACATCACATCTCACCATATGCCCACATCACGCATCACACATCACATCCCACCATATGCCCCATCACACATCCTTTATATCTCACTATATGCCCCCATCACACATCACATCTCACCATATGCCCCCATCACACATCCTTTATATCTCACCATATGCCCCATCACATCTCACCATATGCCCCCATCACACATCACATCTCACCATATGCCCCCATCGCACATCACATCCCACCATATGTCCCCATCACACATACTTTATATCTCACCATATGCCCCCTCACACATCCTTTATATCTCACCATATGCCCCCATCACACATCACATCTCACCATATGCCCCCATCACACATCACATCTCACCATATGCCCCCATCACATCCTTTATATCTCACCATATGCCCCATCACACATCCTTTATGTGCACATTCAAATATCACATCTCACCATATCTCAACTCAAAACACTTTACTGCCCAAATGCCTCCAAATGAGGTGCACATGTTTAGATGACTGGATTACATCACATAAACAAGGCCACTGTTTCAGTATACTGGATTACATCACATAAACAAGGCCACTGTTTCAGTATACTGGATTACATCACATAAACACATAAACAAGGCCACTGTTTCAGTATACTGGATTACATCACATGAACAAGGCCACTGTTTCAGTATACTGGATTACATCACATAAACACATAAACAAGGCCACTGTTTTAGTATACTGGATTACATCACATGAACAAGGCCACTGTTTCAGTATACTGGATTACATCACATGAACAAGGCCACTGTTTCAGTATACTGGATTACATCACATAAACACATAAACAAGGCCACTGTTTCAGTATACTGGATTACATCACATGAACAAGGCCACTGTTTCAGTATACTGGACTAATAATGCTAGCATTGCAAAATCAGTCCAGTTTGTCTGTTAAAGGTTGTACAATAAATGTTTTCAAGTGTATATATATGTGTGTGTGTGTGTGTGTATATGTGTGTGTGTGTCTCCTAGCCTTGCACATGGCCAGTATTGGTCAGCATGCAGACACGGCCGCTGCTCTGCTGGCTCTGGGGCTGCTGGACTCCGCCGACTCATCAGGCGTCCGGGCCGTACAGCTCGCCAGGAAGCCCGCCGTTAAGAGCGTGCTGGAGAGCCACGCCCACAACACACCAAGAACCACGCCCACAACACACCATGAGCCACGCCCACAACACACAATGAGTCACGGCCACAACACACCATGAGCCACGCCCACAACACACCATGAGCCACGCCCACAACACACCATGAGCCACGCCCACAACACACCATGTGTCAACAATAAACACATTTATTTTTTCAACTTTTGCAATATTACGCACTTGGCTGAACGCAAATCAGCAGGAGAGAGAATGCACGTAGGCTAGCCTACGCAGCGTGTAGCGCAATGTGTAGGCTATTTGGTTACCAACTAACACTGTTAGCCAATTCACTAACTTAAGACTTCAGTGCCATCATATACAACGTTTTTTTACACAACAAATACAGAAAGGATGGAGGCAGCAAAAGTAGAGAAGTCATTTCAGATGAGGTGTTATGAATCCAATAAAATATGAAAATGGAAACACAACATAAGAACGGCCCAGGAGTCAGGAATAAGAAAAATATAAATGTTAATTTATTTTGGACAAACTGAGACTTCAGCAACGATGCCAATGCTTCGAAAGCACAATAATAAATAAATAACAGATTCTAGCAAGCTTCCTAACCTTCTAATAGTTTTAAGCAAATTCTACCTTACCTCCTCGAAATAAAAATGCGTGAGTCTTCCGCACGGCTTACCTTCTACACTAACATCCAGCTATTCTAATGTGGGAAAACAAACAAAAAATTCACCGGCCCGTCACCAGTTACAATGGTCAGTTTCAAAAAACGAGGAAATTAAAAGACAATTTGTGAGCAGAGTAGCGAAACGGCGAGAATAGAGTCCGTATCTGAATCGGTCTGTAAACAGCGTGTGATCCGAGATCGAGCTGCGGCCATGTTGGAAAAGGCGGCTTTTATAGGCAGGCCAACTCGCAGACGCCAGCACACCTGCACACAATAAGGGGTAATGACAGGTAGAGAGAATGCAGGTAGAGACTGAGACTAGAACAGCCAAGTAGGCTACACAAGGGCACGTAACATGAGGCAAGAACAAGGTGAATTTGTATGCTTGTCAAAACGTAGTCCTACCCTGCATTAGAGGAGCTGATCATCATACCAAGCACACTCGCTGTTTAGTCATACACCACGGTAAACTAAAACTAAAATGTTACAAAGGTGGCAAAAATAATATAGGGTATTATTAGCCATGACATTACTAGACTATGAATCGTTCTTTTTTTTTGGGGGGGGGGGGTTACAAACTTATTTAAAATCATCCCCCCCTCTGTTTTTTACACAAATCGCACCCTGAAGATATAGATTGTCAGCCGAGGGAATTCGCTATCTTTGTCAGATGATCTAGGCAGAAGTCTCTAATTTCACCCGTCATAGCAATGCCCTTACGTGGACATTCATGTTTTCCATCTAATCGGTGATGCTGAACATCTGAGCAAGAATACTGTATGTCCGAAAATAAATCGGACATAGGCCTAGCCTAGCCTACAGTTTGCTGAACATCTGAGCAAGAATAGCCTAAAATAAATCGGACGTAGCCTAGGCCTAAGAAATTAAAATCACCATTTTAACAAACTTGTTGAGTTGAATGTCATATTACTGTAGCCTGCACATAAAGGCTACACATTTCCACAGCACCAGAATCCGACCGAATGCCTCCCTCAACCCCTTCCACAATCGGCCTTTATTTGCGTTGGCCAACTCCTCTGCTACTGTAAAACACTCCTTACAGTAGTGTTCAAAGACACCTTTTTCTTGTTAGTTGTAAAACAGAGGCCAAGTGAAGGCTATAAGCATACTAGGCCTACATGTTTTCATAATTAAGAAATATTAATGCAAGCTATAACTATATAAACCTACTATTCTGAATAATGTGTTTGTGTTTCATTTTCACCTGCTGCCATGTGCGTTTGGCAATGGTGTTGCATCTGAAATGTTCACAGGATTAGGCATACACTAAATCAGTCAATGGGGGCTACTTAAACATTCAATTATCCTATTACTGTAATCTATATGCCCACTTCTAAATTGTGTTGCATCTGTAGGCATTTCTATGAACTCAAAATAGGCAATTTAATTATTTCAACTCATAGGCTACCCGATCTGCAATACGTTGCCAACAGCCTTGCCAGCTTGCTTTGTTCACTGCCGACGTATTTGATTTTTGTCGTAGAGTGAGTTTTAATTCCTCATAACTTGGCATAATAATTGTGCATTCCTCATCCGTAAAATCAGGTGACCGCGTCATCATTGAAAGTGGTGACTTGCGCTGCAACCCGCCCCTTTTATGTGAACGCGCACAAACTCCAATTAGGTTAACCCCGGCTCAACAAATCAACTTCATAATCAGCGTCGTAGTACCGATTAACACCACTTAAGATAACCAGGTTTTGTCAACCCCGGTTTAACAAAGTAACCCTGGGTTACATCTGGGTAGGTTAAGCTCCCTTCGTAGTACAGGCCCCATGTGCCACATGAGCCACGCCCACAACACACCACGAGCCACGCCCATAATACACAATGTACCACGCCCACAACACTCAACAAGCCACGCCCATAACATACCATGAGCCACGCCCACAACACACCCAGAACACACCATGAACACACATCAACAAAAAACACGTCACACACCACCGTGATGCATGCCATTGACATACACCTTGGCAATCTACTGCAAGCGCTCTGTGTATTCCTACAAGTAAGCATTCAGCATTCTCACACACACACACACACTTCATGTTTGATAACATATAGACAGATGTCTGGGTTTTGACTTGAAAGCTGAATCTGTTTAATAAGACAATGAACACAAAGTTTGCACATGTGTATGTTCCATCTTGATTGTGATTGTTCCTCCGTTAATCACAAACACACACACACACACACACTGATTAACTGCGCCAGGTCGTCCCTCTGACTGCTTCACTATTGTACTGTCTTTGTGCATCACACGGCAAAAGGTTGAGTGAGAGAGTGTGTATGTGTGAGTGTGTTTGAGGGAGGGAGAGAATCCTGCTTGTCAAGACAGACCTGCTCCAGGGATGGCCATCTGTACAATAAGTAAACAATAAAAGTCTTAACCAAACCAATATACTGTGAGTTTCCATTGTGGGCAGTTTCTTGACCGGTATTATGGCCACATTTACTGTCCCCAGACTGCTGTTTTGCCACATGACCAGTACGATTATACGATTATCTATAAGCAGTAGTAGTAGTATCATATTCTTATTTTTATTATTCTTATTCTTATTGCAACAAAGCAATCTTATTCTTAACAACTCTATTTGTATCAGTTTTTAAGCTATATTTGATAGATTCATAGCACTTTTTAAGAGTTTGCGTTAATTGATGCATGTTTCAATCGGGGATCAAACCGGCGATTTTCTGATTTTTCCTGTTTTATTCTATTCTCCTTCCCCTTCTCCCCCCTTCAGACTATTGTACCCCAGCTTAGCAAGTAGGTGAGATTTCTGAAACTATTTTAATGTATTTATTTTCCTTTACTATTTTTTCATATTCTGAACTTAGAGGCAGAGAGAACATTTGTTTTTTTGACAACTTTTCATAATCTACCCAAGTTAACAGTTTATCACCCGGACAGAAGAAATACTCTTTTCTGATTGGCTGGCGGGGTGGCTTTTAATTGAATAACGGGACACCTATGAAGTTTAATCGCCGTTCCATATCAATCCTTATGAATGGTAACTATAACAACCATAGTAGGACGACAGTTGAGCCTGGAGGCAGGCTTTGCAACAATGGAATCAACGGTAAACAAGCTAACTCAGGGTTGCCAACTTTGGGTGTTTGGCTGGAGTGAGATTTTGTGAAGTCATAGTGCGTGTGCGTTAAATTTTTCCCTAAACCTAATTTTAAAAATGTCTGCCCTGACTTTTTTGCTATACAGTATAATCCCTGATTTAAGTTTCTTCAAAATGTACAATTAAATTATTGATTGCACTTGAAAACAAGACCAGTGTTTTAACCCTGTGGCATGGAAGGATTATGAGCCACTGGGCCCCTGGGCACAGACATGAAAAGGGCCCCCCTGCCTACCTGAAAAAGGTAGTAGCTCAGTAGAAAAAATTGAAAAATAACCCCTTAAATGATGACTTCTGGCGAGTTTTGTGGAAAGAAATGGACAGATTGATACTTATGAATGTGTGTATGAGTGTACGTATGTATCAGGGATGGAAATAGCCTAAAATATTTTTTTCCACCTACCATTGTGGCTGGTGGATTCCAAAGTCTACCAGCCACTAGAGATACAGTATGAACATTTGATGAAAAATCATGACCAAAATGATCACGGTTGTTGGTATTGCAATATGATTAAAATGTGCTGACTTTTCTTCTAAACCTACCATCAATGTTGGACAGAACTCATAATTGGCCTGCCCTTCATGCCCAGTAGCAACAAATCTAAAGGTCAACAGAACAGCTATAGTGTCATAAAAGTGGTGTGGCTCCTTTAAGACCCAATCCACTGGTGTGAGTTCTGGAGCCATCCAACTTTATCTAACTCTATACTATTGTAACGATTAACATTACACTCAAAACTAAGGAGAAATACAGACATAAACCCCAATTGTTCGCTCCCGTATCCCAGCATGCCCTGCGTGGGAGAACACTAACAATGTCTTGTGCGCCAACATTACACTATCCTACATCATCTGATTTTAATATTATGTCTAGGCTACAGTATATTTAACATTTATTTTCTATTTGGCCTGTTATGAAATTATGCATTGACCAATATAAGCACACTTTTTTTAAGACACTTAAATACATGCATGCTTAGCATTTTGTGAAAAAACAAATCATTATGGCTACATCGACAAACTCTTAGCCATGAGCTATATATCCTCTGATTTTAATATTTACACATATGTAGGTATTTAAGCACAGCTCAGTTTTAAGACACTTAAAGCCTAAAATAAATTTGCTACCATTTCAAAACCGGATTACTCTAGAACGGCTTATTGTACAGGGGATTGCATTATACCTTTGTGTTCGGTAAGGTCTGCTGTTTTTTCTGGTTTATGGTTTGACATGTGTGGAACGAAAAGTTTGTGAGATATTCCTCCTATATAGGAATTGAAATGAGCGCAGAGCTATAGTAGCCTAATATGAGTATTTCTTGAAAGTTGATTTATTTTTCTCGCAAACCGTTTATCGCAGCAAATAGCGGCTATAGCACCTTATAAAATATGAGAAAAAGTTTTTTTATGTGATGTCTGTGAGGCTACTTCGCGAGTAGTTCCTAGAGAAGAATGGGCGGCCACACTTTATGTCGGTCTGCCTCATGTCTAAATAGCAGCGTGTTCCGTGAAGGTGTCGCGGACGGACCGGATTAAAATAGCCTAGTCAGCGAATCAACAATCAGAGAAAACTGCGCTGAGAACGTTGTATAGGCAGATATTAGACCTACCTGCTGTTGGTCTAGACATATATATGCCTTAAACTCGTATCCTGTCATTTTGAAACAATGCTGTGGTCTAGTCTAGTCATCAACACAAAATGAACGGATTGCAAAAAAAAAAGAATGGATTTGGCGTGACATTTCTTGAGTGTGCGTGAGAGCGTGAGATTGGTGCTGAAAGCGTGAGTGTCACGCCAGATGCGTGAGAGTTGGCAACCCTGGCTAACTGTCCATGCTATCGTTGTTATAGGGCCAATGAAAGTTGTACAACAAGCTGAACTAGTGGGCTTCTTTTTAAACAGAACCGTGTGTTTCCTTTGTGTGCTATAAAGGCGACTGTTGCCTACAGTGGCAACCGGGTGATAAGCGGGATAACGGCCTTCGAGGTGTGTCCAGTTATACGGAATTAATGGACTCGGGCGGAGGCAGTTCTTTGCCCCTCGTCCATTAATTCCGTATAACAGGACACCTCGGCGGCTGTTATCCCGTACATAAGTATGTGATTTCCCCCATCTCTGAATGTTCAGGTAGACTGTTATCCCGTACATAAGTATCTCTGAATGTTCCAGGTAGGCTGTTATCCCGTACATAAGTATGTGATTGAGGCTGTTATCCCGTACATAAGTATCTCTGAATGTTCCAGGTAGGCTGTTATCCCGTACATAAGTATCTCTGAATGTTCAAGGTAGGCTGTTATCCCGTACATAAGTATGTGATTTCCCCCATCTCTGAATGTTCCAGGTAGACTGTTATCCCGTACATACAGCGGGGAAAATAAGTATTGAACACGTCAATATTTTTTTCAGTAAGTATACTTCTAGTGAGGCTATTCGCATGAAATCTTCACCGGACATTAGTATTAACTTAGGTAATCCACACATATATAAAAATCCAAACATTAATGTCTAAAAGTAGAGTTATGAATAAAAAAGTGGAATGGCACAGGGAAAAAGTATTGAACACGCTAAGAAAAAGCAGTACACAAAGGCAAGAAATGGCAAGGAACAAACTAGAATCTATAAGTAGTTAGATAAATTATCCCTCCTATCTGTGCAAATTGATATAAGCTGGGTTAATACATACTGGTGGGCTATAAAAAGGTTTTTTCTTACCAAGGTGTCAAACAAGAAGCATTTCATAATGGGTAAAAGCAAAGAGCTCTCCCAAGACCTTTGCAACCTTATTGTTGCAAAACATATCAATGGAACTGGTTACAGATGCACATCAAAACTTCCGAAGCATCCAGCAAGCAGTATTGGAGCCATTATCTGCATGTGGAAGGAACATCACTGCATCATCACTGGCCATGCACAGGATCTCCTTGCAAGATTTCTGACCAGGAAGTCAGAAGGATAGTCAGAAGAGTAGCCCAAGAGCCAAGGACCACTCGGAGAAAGCTCCAAAAAGACTTGGTGCAGTTGTTACAGAGAAAATCATAGGTAATGCACTCCACCGCCATGGCCTCTATGCACACTCATCCCACATGACTCTATTGCTGAAGAAAAACATGTCAAAGCTCGTTGAAAGTTTGCTACACAACATTTGGACAATCCTATGAAATACTGAGAGAATGTATTCTGGTCAGGCGAGAGCAAAATTTAACTTTTTGGATGTCATACTACACACCATATTTGGAGGAGAAGTGGCACTGTGCATCACTCTAAAAATACCCTACCAACAGTGAGGTTTGGAGGTGGTGGCATCATGGTATGGGCTGTTTTTCATCTCATGGTACTAGCAGACTTCATACAGTTGAAGGAATGATGAATTGAGTCATTTTGTTCCAGGAGAATCTTGACCATCCACCAAGATGATGAGGATGAGACATGGCTAGACCTTCCAGCAGGACAATGATCCAAACCATTCAGCAAAGAAAACTCTCAATTGGTTTCAGAGAAAGGAAATCAAGGCCCTGACTTCAATCCAATTGAACAGTTTTGGAAGTAAACTAAAGATCAGGATTCACAAGAGGGACCCCTGGAATCTTCAATATTAAAGGACTATCTGTTGAAAAGAATGGGCCAAAATCACACCAGAATACTGTAACTGGTTAGTTTCGTCATACAGGAAATGCCTTGAAGCTGTCATTACGAATAAAGGCTTTTCCACAAAGTATTTAAGACATTTCAGCAGGCGTGTTCAATACTTTTTTCCTGTGTCATTCCACTTTATTACACATAACTCTACCTATGGACTTTAATGTTTGGATTTTTTTATATGGGTGGATTATCTGAGTTAATACTAGTGTCTGGTGAAAATTTCATGCAAGTAGCCTCATTGGAAGTATACTTACTGAAAAAAATGTTGACGTGTTCAATACTTATTTTCCCCGCTGTAAGTATCTCTGAATGTTCCAGGTAGGCTGTTATCCCGTACATAAGTATGTGATTTCCATCTCTGAATGTTCCAGGTAGGCTGTTATCCCGTACATAAGTATCTCTGAATGTTCCAGGTAGGCTGTTATCCCGTACATAAGTATGTGATTTCCCCCATCTCTGAATGTTCCAGGTAGGCTGTTATCCCGTACATAAGTATGTGATTTCCATCTCTGAATGTTCCAGGTAGGCTGTTATCCCGTACATAAGTATCTCTGAATGTTCCAGGTAGACTGTTATCCCGTACATAAGTATGTGATTGAGGCTGTTATCCCGTACATAAGTATCTCTGAATGTTCCAGGTAGGCTGTTATCCCGTACATAAGTATCTCTGAATGTTCCAGGTAGACTGTTATCCCGTACATAAGTATGTGATTGAGGCTGGTATCCCGTACATAAGTATCTCTGAATGTTCCAGGTAGGCTGTTATCCCGTACAAGTATCTCTGAATGTTCCAGGTAGGCTGTTATCCCGTACATAAGTATCTCTGAGTGTTCTCAATAGATCTGTTCAATGCAGCTCATTACACGGCAGGAGGTGATGTGGTATGGCATAATGACTGAGCTAGGTTTAAGGCAATATAATAAGAACAATATAATGGTTGCAGTTATGGCTCATGGGACGATGTAGGCCCCAAAAGCCAAAGGTCACTCACAACTTAGGGCTCCCCCTATTAAGTCAGGTTCTGCTCAAGGTTTCTTCCTGGAATATGGAAGTTTTTCCTTGCCACAGTTGCCATATGGCGTGCTTGTGGGGGGTAAGAGGGTTAAGGCTGCCAGTCTTATGACATGTAATTTTCTATATTTTTGATATGTTGCTGAGTGGATCATAAACGGCCCCAGCAATGAAGAAATGTGATTGATAATGACTGACTGACTATTATTTTGTTACATGCTTCAAATGTAAAACACTTTGAGCTGCATTCTGTGTATGAAAGGTGCTATACAAATAAAGCTTATTATTATTATTATTATTATTATAACTTAATATAGTAAAATATAGCCATAGTGAAATTGTATGTTGACTTTAAATGGTTCTCATCATTGCTGGTTGCCTTTCCTTCCACATGGCTACGATCTTTGTCTGTAAAAGCAACATTTTAGTTATTCTCACTGCTTGAAATGAGAAGTATAGCCTAACCATGTTAGATCTGTTGCATGAATGGCAGAGATAACTCCAATTCCCTTTCTACAGTCATCTAAACAAGGCAATCAAATTCCAGGACCAGCATAGATGACTTTTTTAATTCTTGGATAATCTTCTCTGGTGCCAATTGAGCATTTCTCAATTTTTGATTAAAAAGCAAAGTAACTTCAGTTACTGAGAATTGTACCGAGTAAAATATTACTGAAATTGTATTGGTAATGCCTTACATTACTACATTACAGCAAAAAGCAATGCATTACTGTAATTACATTACTTTTTTAATGCATTATTCCCAACACTATAATAATAATAATAATAATAAGCTTTATTTGTATAGCACCTTTCATACACAGAATGCAGCTCAAAGTGCTTTACATTTGAAGCATGTAACAAAATAATAGTCAGTCAGTCATTATCAATCACATTTCTTCATTGCTGGGGCCGTTTATGATCCACTCAGCAACATATCAAAAATATAGAAAATGACATGTCATAAGACTGGCAGCCTTAACCCTCTTACCCCCCACAAGCACGCCATATGGCAACTGTGGCAAGGAAAAACTCCCATATTCCAGGAAGAAACCTTGAGCAGAACCTGACTTAATAGGGGGAGCCCATCTGCTTCTGGCTGGCTGCGCCCTCCAATAGCAGCAGATGTAGAATAATCTGAAAAAGTAGTCTACAGGATAAGACGAGTTAACTAAAAGCTTTCCTGTACAGGTATGTTTTCAGATCTTTTTTAAAAATATTTACTGAACTCGCCTGCTTGATGTACAGAGGCAGGGTGTTCCATAGTTTGGGGGCATAATGGATAAAAGCAGCTTCTCCACTTTGTTTGTGGAGCACTTTGGGTACGATTAAAAGATTAGAATTGGATGATCTAAGTTTCCTTTGTGGTTGATAAGATATTAAAAGCTCAGAGATATATGAAGGTGCTGTGCCATTCAGAGCTTTGTAAGTAATTAACATAACCTTAAAATCAATTCTATAGGAAATAGGGAGCCAGTGCAGTTCAGCCAACACAGGGGTGATGTGTTCTCTCTTCTTAGTCTTAGTTAAAAGTCTAGCCGCAGAGTTCTGTATGAGTGCCAATTTCTTTAGATGTTTTTTGGGAAGACCAGTGAAAAGTGCATTGCAGTAGTCTAACCTGCTAGTGATAAAGGCGTGAATTAGTTTTTCTGCATCTTGTTGAGTTAAAAAGGGCCGCACTTTGGCAATGTTTCTCAAGTGGAAATAGGCTGTTTGAGTAACTTTACTGATATGGGGCTTAAAACTTAACTCTGCATCTAAGATGACACCGAGGCTTGTTACTTTTGGTTTGACCTGGTGTGCCAAGTTCCCCAGATTACTAAGAACAATATCTCGCTTTAGTTTTGGTCCCACCAAAAGTACCTCTGTTTTGTCATCATTTAGTTTCAGAAAATTTTTGCTCATCCACTGATTAATGGAGGTTAGGCATGCAGTGAGGGAGCAAAGGCCATCTGGGTTAGTTGGCTCCACAGAAATATACAATTGGGTATCATCTGCGTAGCTATGGAAGTTTACATTATGCTGACTTATGACATTTCCCAATGGAAGCATATATAGGGAAAATAGCAGGGGACCAAGGCAGCTCCCCTGGGCCACACCAAAAGGCAAGTCATGTTTTTCAGATACATGATCTCCTAGACTGATATAAAAATCTCTGCCAGTAATGTAGGTTTGAAACCAGTTTAGAGCATTATCAGAGAGACCCACCCACTTCGCAAGGCGGTGAATTAGGATGCTATGATCAATGGTGTCAAATGCCGCACTCAAATCCAGAAGAATAAGGATTGAGACTTTGTTTGAGTCAGTAGCCAGTCTGAGATCATTGACTATTTTTACTAGAGCCGTTTCTGTGCTGTGATTTGATCTAAAACCTGATTGGAATTTTTCAAGGATACTGTTTTCGTTGAGGAAGGTATTTAACTGATTACAAACAACTTTTTCAAGTACTTTGCTCAGGAACGGTAGATTTGATATAGGCCTGTAGTTGCTCAGATTGGTATGGTCAAGATTTGACTTTTTAAGTAAAGGTTTCACAACAGCGGTTTTAAAAGCAGTTGGAAATATACCTGTTTCTAATGAGGTATTTATTACCTTGAGAATAAAGGGAGCTAAGCTATCATATAGTTTTTTGAGGAATCTAGTAGGGATTGAATCTAAAACACATGTTGAGGAGCCGGTTTGAGTTATAATTTTACCAAGCTCAGATTGAGTAATAGTGCTAAAGGACCTTAATTTTGGGGGGCTGTTTTTGGGTGTACTATCAAACATATTACTTGTATTACCAATAGCCTCCCTTATAGAAATTACTTTGTTTTCGAAGAAGTCTGCAAATTCTTCGCATCTTAGAGAGGATGCCTGACTGAGTGTATCAAAAGGTGTTTGATGCAATAGCCTATCAATGGTAGAGAACAACACCCTAGAGTTTCCACTGTTTTCAGCAATTACCTTAGAGAAGTGGTTCCTTCTCTCATTCCGAATAGCTCTATTATAATTTGCTATTTTTTCTTTTAGAATGGCACGGTGAACCTGTAACTTAGTTTTTCTCCATGTTCTCTCAGCTTTTCTACATGATCTTTTTAGATCATGGATATTTTCGTTCATCCAAGGTGTCAGTTTGCTACAGGGCCTTTTTTTAGTCTTTAAGGGTGCCACTCTATCAAGCATAGCGCCTAATTCATGATTGAGAGCCTCTACCATTTGATCAATGGGATGATGTAAAATATCTAAATTTATGGAGTCTATAAGAGCTATGAACTGCTGTTCTGCTCTAATGTCCAAGAGTCGCGATTTGATTGCAATTTCGGGATGAATTTTTGGAGTATGTAGTACTATATTAAAAGATACACAATAATGATCAGACATATTTATATCATTTACTGATAAGTCTGTGACTTCTATCCCTCTAGAAATGACTAGATCGAGGGTGTTGCCAAGGTTGTGGGTGGGTCCTGTAACATGCTGCTTTAGCTCTAAACTGTCCAACACATTAAGGAACTTACTGGCTTTAGCATCAGTTGTCTTATTGACATGAATATTAAAGTCGCCATTTACAATTATCCGATCATAGCTAGTGATGATGAGCGACATAAGTTCAGAAAACTGGTCGAGAAAGCCAGCCCATAGTTTAGGAGGGCGGTATAAGGTTAATAGAAGTACAGCTGGGTCAGCCTTCAGAGTGAGGGCAATGTACTCAAAGGAAGCGAATTCACCAAAGTTGACTCTAGTGCAACTATATTTGTTTGAGAGAATGGAGGCAATTCCACCACCTCGTTTGCCTTGTCTAATTGAGTGGAAGAAATTATAATTTGGGGGACAAGTTTCAACAAGAACAGCTTCGCTGTCTGAAGTCAGCCAGGTTTCAACAAGAAACATAAAATCCAATTGTTTTTCACTAATAAAATCATTGATTGCAAAGGTTTTGGTAGTAAGTGCACCTATATTCAGTAAACCCATGTTAGCTGAAAATGCCTCTGGCTTTTGAGGAATATGCTGAGGTATGGAAAGAATATTTGTTAGGTTTCTAGTTTTAAATTTGTCTTTTCTTTTTACTATACGTTTGGTAGAAATCAACGTTGGAATAGAACTATAAGCATAAGTCATGCTATTGCATGAAGCAGCTTGATCTATGGTAGTAGTATTGTATGTTACCCTGCAGAAAACATTCTCAGACCCATCCACATGTATAATGCCATTCGAATCAATACCTGGGGGGCGTGAATCTGTAATATTTTCTACAGAATGTCAATGCCTCAGTGTGGACGCTATGTTGTCAGAGAGTAGCCTGGCTCCATGTTGGTTTGGGTGGAGACCATCACGCTTCAGCATACTGGGCCTCTCCCAGAACAAGCCCCAGTTGTTGACATAGGGGATGCTTAGGGAAGCGCAGTAGCGTTTGAGCCAGGTGTGGAGATCGAACAGTCTGGACCATCTCTCAGCACCTTTTCTGTAGGTAGGGAGAGGCCCAGAGATGACAAAGCGTTTTTCTGTGCCCATCAGGGTGGTGATGAGAGTTTTGTAGTTTTCCTGCAGTGCTACTGACTGCTTATCTCTGATGTCGTTTGTGCCCACGTGTACGATGATGTTGTTGACCTTGGTGTGGCAGGCCAGGATGCTTGGGAGTTTCTGCTGGATGTCAAGGACCTTGGCACCAGGGAAGCAGTAGACCTTGGAGGGACCGCTACATGATGGGGGAATGCAGAGGTCTCTAACCATGGAACTGCCGATGACCAGGGTGGAGGTTGATGAGGTCCGGGGAGGTGGGGGTCGGGGGGGCGCCGACTTTGAGGAGGGACCAGGATGGTTGTCTCGGGGCAGGAGGGGCTCCTCATCCTCGGTCAGAATGGCGTAGCGGTTTTCCAGTCGTATAGGTTGGGCTGGGCCTGAGTGCCGTCCGGACCGTCTGCCGTGCTTGTGATGCTTGCTTCTACGCCATGGCTCAGGCTGATGTGGAGTGGAGCTGGCCAGCAGAGCAGGCTTGGTTCTCAGCAGAGGCCGGGGAGAGGCAACAGGGACAGAAGTTGCATTAGTGCATGGCATGGTTAAAGTATTGGAGGACAGAGTGAAATCAGGGCATCTGGCATTAGTATGTGTAAGAGAGGTAACGTTACTTACGGAGAGAATGGTGTCGAGGAACTGTTCATCCTTCTCAATCTGATGGAGGGTCGCTATTCTGGCTTCGAGTTCCACTATCTTTTCGCTGAGAAGGACGCAGGAGTCGCAGCCTGGTGCACAGCTGAGGGGAGGCATCGTGTCGCGGCGAGGGCTCGTCGGTGTCAACTTTCTTTTAAACGTTTGTTTGCTAGTTGGCTAGCAACAGCGATATCGTGCAGTTCCTTGATAACTCGAACACAGGTAGCGGGTGAGTAATCTGAGATTACTCACTTTTATATTGAGTCACTGTACATAAGTATGTGATTGAGGCTGTTATCCCGTACATAAGTATGTGATTGAGGCTGTCATCCCGTACATAAGTATGTGATTGAGGCTGTTATCCCGTACATAAGTATGTGATTGAGGCTGTTATCCCGTATATAAGTATCTCTGAATGTTCCAGGTAGACTGAAGAGCCAGCAGCAGGGCTCAACATTATTGGTTGCACGGTTGCCGTTGGCAACCAAATTGTGACACGTGGCAACCGGCTCATCACCCCTGGTTGCCCCTGAGGCAATCACATATTGTAACTTTTTTCTTGTACTTATTATGATTTTCATTGCAATAAACCAGATGTACCACGAAGCGGTACAAAATATGCCCGCCGCTCAGTCCTGCACATTCTCTCCGCAAAAATAAATCACGCTTGTCAATTTGTTTCCATCTCGTACTCCATCCCCTACTCTTGCAATGTTTGTGTATGTAAATGAGTGTGTGCATGTGTGCATTTGCTTTTGTGTATATGTGTGCTTCTCTGTGTGTCTGTTTTCGCTTGTGAGTGTGTGTGGGGGGGTAATGGGGTGTGTCTGTGTATGTGTCTGCTTGCCTGCATGTGTGTGTGTGTTTTATGTGTCTGTGCATGTGTGTGTGTGTGTGCGAATGCTTGCTTGTGTGTGTTTTTATGTGTGTGGGTGTACAGACGTACAAATACCTGGGAGTCCACCTGGACCATAAACTGGACTGGTCAGTGCATGTAAATGCAGCATGCTGGAAAGGTCAGAGCAGGCTCTTTTTTCTCAGGAAGCTAAAATCCTTCCAAGTCTGTAATCGGATGCTGTACCTTTTCTATCAGTCGGTTGTGGCCAGTGCAGTGTTCTTTGCTGTGGTGTGCTGGGGCAGCTGTATGACAGCCAGGGAGGGGAACCGACTTGACTAACTGGTCAGGAAGTGTGTCAGTGTTGGGGAGGAGGGTGGACTCTGTAGGAGATTTGGTGGATGAAAGAATGAGGAGCATGATGAAGTCCATCCTCAGTAACAGGAGCCACCCGCTGCATGACACTGTGGTGGCCCAGCAAAGCAGCTGCAGTGACCGACTCCTCTCCATGAGCTGCAGTGACCGACTCCTCTCCATGAGCTGCAGTGACCGCCTCCTCTTCCTGAGCTGCAGTGACCGATTCCTCTCCATGAGCTGCAGTGACCGACTCCTCTCCATGAGCTGCAGGACTGAGAGGTTCAGGAGGTCATTTGCTCCGGCCGTGTAAGACTACTTAACGGACCTGTTTGAAGAGCATTAATTATTTACTACTAATGATAGTAGCTTGTTTTGGGACTCTTTTTATTTTATTTTATTAGTAAGGTAAGTAAGTAAGTAAATTTAATTTATAGAGCACTTTTAAAACAGTTTCCACTGACCAAAGTGCTGCACAGAGGATATGGCTAAAAAATAAAAGCAAATCAGAACAAGCAAAATATAAAAGGCAAGCACAGAGAGAAGCAAGACAAATACAGAAATACAATAGACAAATAGACAGCCCTAAACAAATAAATAGCAACAGTACAGAAGACACTTGAATATGAAGAAGAGAGGAGAGAGATGGACAGCTAGGAAGCAGGGAAGGCCAAGGAGTAAAGGTGGGTCTTTAGTCTTGATTTAAAAGTGGTGATGGAGGGAGACAGTCTAACATCTGGGGGCAGACAATTCCACAGACGTGGGGCTGCTACCGCAAAAGCTCTATCGCCTCTTTGCTTGAGGCAGGTGCGGGCCACAGAGAGAAGACCCTTGTCGGCAGATCTAAGGGACCTGGATGCTGAGAGGGGATGGAGGAGGTCTAAAATATATGAGGGAGCCAACCTATGTAATGCCTTATAAACAATCAGAAGGACTTTGAAGTGGACCCTAAAGCTAACGGGGAGCCAGTGTAAGGAGGCCAGAACAGGGGTGATGTGTTGGTATTTCTTGGTGCCAGTAAGCATCCTAGCAGCTGCATTTTGTACCAATTGCAGACGAGAAAGTTGGGACTGGGGGAGACCAAGATAAAGGGAGTTGCAATAATCTAACCGGGATGTAACAAATGCATGAATTACTGTTTCTAAGTCCATGGGAGACAGAGAGGGTTTGAGATGGGAAATAATTCTCAGCTGATGGAAGCTACTCTTGATAACAGAACTAATCTGCCTTTTAAAACAGAGCTCTGAATCAAGGATGACACCTAGATTTTTGGCATGTGGCTTGACAAAAGAGGAGAGGTGGGCTAATTTTCCTTCAATCAGGGGTCTAGCTTTAGAAGGACCAAAAATTATGACCTCTGTCTTATTATCATTTAGCTGAAGGAAGTTATTATTCATCCAGCACTTAATATCCTGGAGACAATCCAGAAGAGGCTGAATGGAGTTATCAGATCTTAAGGGCAGGTATAGCTGGGTGTCATCAGCATAGAAGTGAAAAGAGATGTCATATTGCCGGATGATGTCACCAAGGGGGAGCATGTATAAACAGAACAGCAAAGGGCCCAAAATGGAGCCTTGCGGGACCCCATAGAAAACAGGAGCTGAGGAGGAAGAGGAGCAACCAAGGGATACTGAGAAGGTTCTGTGTCTGAGGTAGGAGCTGAACCAAAGTAGTGCTGTCCCCTTTATGCTACCCAGTCCTCAAGACGGGTAAGGAGGGTGTTGTGGTCCACAGTATCAAACGCTGCGCTGAGGTCCAATAGAACCAGGATTGCATTTTGACCTGAATCTAGAGTGAGAAGCAGATCGTTGGTGACTTTTAGCAGAGCCGATTCAGTACTGTGGAGTGTTCTAAAACCTGACTGGAAGGGCTCAAGGATGTTATGCTCAGTCAGGAAGGGAAGCAACTGGGCCAGCACTACTTTCTCCAGTACCTTGGAAAGGAAAGGGAGTTTAGAGATGGGGCGGTAGTTATTCAAAGAATTTGCATCCAGGTTGGGCTTTTTAAGCAGGGGTTGGACCACCGCATGCTTAAAGCAGGCAGGGACAGCACCAGATGTCAAACAGGAGTTGATAACTAGCTGTATGGAAGGGCCCAACACATCAAAGGCATCTTTCAAGATAGGAGAGGGGACAACATCACCAGGGGAAGATGTGGGTTTCATACAGAGGACTATGTCCTTGAGATCTGCTAGCGATACATCAGCAAAGTGACTGAAAGTAAATAAAGGGCCTGAAGACACCTTAACTGGGGGGGAAGGCAGAGGAGGGGGAGAGAACAGTGCTCTGGTGTTTTCGATTTTATCAATGAAAAATGTCTTAAATTTCTCACAAGCATCAATACTTGTGAAGGGAGCCGGTGAGAGTGGAGGGTTGGTGATTTGATTAATAGTGTGAAACAGAATTTTGGGTCTGTTAGCATGTTGATTAATAATATCAGAGAAGTATTTAATTCTGGCTGCTTTGGCGGCTGCCTGGAAGAATGCTAGAGTAGATTTAAAAATGTCCTGGGAGACTGTAAGACGGTCTTTTAACCATTTCCTTTCAGCTCTCCGGCAGGCCTGCCTGAGTGAGCGGGAGGCATCATCTAACCAGACCAGGCCTGCCTGAGTGAGCGGGAGGCATCATCTAACCAGACTTGAGATTTAAATTTCGGACGCTTGTGACAAAGAGGAGCCACCATATCAAGAATGTCTGAGCAGGAGGAGTGGAGAAGAGCAACCATATCATCTGGGCTGGATGAGGCAGAGGAGGCTGAGGACATGGTGGTAGCAATGGCCTCGAGAGAACTGAGCTGCTGACTGAGAATGTATACAGCGAGAGTAGCGGCCAGTAGCTTTAGCCGCCTGCACAGGGTTAGAGATGGCAAAGTTAAATAAAACAGGTAAATGGTCAGAGAAGGACGTTTCCTCAACCATAATATTACCTACAGAAAAACCATAAGACAAAACAAGATCAAGGGTATGACCTAGTATGTGGGTGGCTTGATCAATATGTTGAGTGAGACCAAATGCATTCACAGCATCACAGAACTCTTTTACCATTGGTTTATCTGGGCAGCATACATGAATATTAAAATCACCCAGTACTAGTAAGCGGTCATGCAATGACACAAAATGAGAGAGGAAGCCTGAAAATTCAGCAATAAAATCTTTATCTGGCTTAGGAGGTCTATAAATCAACACACACACCAGCGAGTTCGTTTTGGATTCCACTGTCATGCATTGAAGTTCAAAGGTACTGTAAGTCTTTGTTGGAAGCGACCGGATTTTCACAGCATTTTTGTATACAAGAGCTATGCCACCACCTCTTCCAACGCGTCTCGGAGTACTAACAAATGAACAGTTTGTAGGGCACAGTTCACCGAAGGCAGCAGACTCACTAACTCCGGCAACAATCCAGGTCTCCGTTAGAAACAATAAGTCCAGGTCATGGCGGCAGAAAAAGTCGTTCAGTATGAAAGTCTTATTTAGCACCGACCTGCAGTTGACAAGAGCTGCCTTAGCCACAAAGTGAGCCGCGGCTTGATGACATGGAGAGTAATCCAACGAGCGAATGTTTTGGGGGTTTATTCCACCACTGCGGATGCATAGCCTCGGTCGAGTGGGGATGACGACGGGCGTTGAGGAGGACTTCAGTGGAGCAGCAGAGACATGACAGGAGTAGATCAGATCCCACGAACGCCGAGTCAGGAAGATGTCATCACGGCCTGAGGAGACGGCATGGCACAGGTGAGGACCTAGTCCGAACGCCGAGTCAGGAAGATGTCATCGCGGCCTGAGGAGACGGCATGGCACAGGTGAAGTCCTAGTCCGAACGCCGAGTCAGGAAGATGTCATCGCGGCCTGAGGAGACGGCATGGCACAGGTGAGGTCCTAGTCCTGACTGCGAGTGGGCAAGTCTCGCCCAGCTCCTGATTTTCACCCGAAGGCCTCCACGTTTGCCCCGACGCTTACGACGCTTCTTGCGGTGGGCAGAGCAGCAAGAGAGCCGGCGTATGCACTCCAGGGGCGGCTGGATAAACGTGTGATGAAGCCGGTGATGAACGGCAGGAGTAGCACTGGTAAAGTGGTCCAGTGAGTCCTTAATGTGACTGTCTGACGATCGTAGATCCGAAGAGCAATGGAGTATTTCCAGTGCAGCAGCAGGAGAAGCAGGAGCAGACAAAACTTCAGACGGAGCTCACGGAGCAGACGGAACTTCAGACGGAGCTCACGGAGCAGACAGAACTTCAGACGTACAGGTGAGAGCTCACGGAGCAGACTGAACTTCAGACGGAGCTCACGGAGCAGACGGAACTTCAGACGGACAGGTAAGAGCTCACGGAGCAGACGGAACTTCAGACGGAGCTCACGGAGCAGACGGAACTTCAGACGGAGCTCACGGAACTTCAGACGGAGCTCACGGAGCAGACGGAACTTCAGACAGACAGGTAAGAGCTCACGGAGCAGACAGAACTTCAGACGGACAGGTAAGAGCTCACGGAGCAGACGGCAAGCCGACAAGCACACTGGCGCCATCATCCATTATTCATTGTTTTTATGAGTGTATTGCAGTGTGAATGCTTGTTGGTAGACAACACACAGCTGCTGGACATCTGAATTTCCCCTGTGGGGATGAATAAAAGTATCTATCTACATGTTTGAGTTTATGTGTGTGTGCGTGCGTGTTTCCTTGTGTGTGTGTTGATGAGCCTAAATAGTACGTTTGCAAAGAATTGCATGTTTAGGCCTACTCAAGGCCTATCTAGGCCTACTCAGTTACATCAGTTCTTCATGAAGATGGTGAATATTGTACGTTAATTGTAGCCTAGTTCTTGAAACTAATGAGTACAAGTAGGCTACTACTAATAGGCCTACACATGTTTTGGTACCCTGGAAATCCAGAGTTCTGGCGAGAGCGCAATGGAATTGACACAAAACAGATCTGTCTCCAAAAACTGTAATAGTTATGGTAATCAAAAACAGATGAGGCAGAGACATACCATACAATACAAGTTTGTCAGTTTGTGCTGAAATTCTTTTTGCATCTCTGGACAACTCATTTAAGGATAGGACAGAAACAATACATACATGTAGGACATAAAGCATCAATAGACAGGCATGTAGACTTACATGTAGGACATAAAGCATCAACAGACAAACATGAAACTTAGCCACACATGACAGTATCAAGCATGACAGAAGACAAGGCGGCATTCATGACAGAAATCTTCATGATTTCTTGACAGGGTCAGTATTGGGGGAACGGGGAACAGACCATCAATGGTCCCATTTTTCGGGGTGAAGTGCACAGATTAACACACATTTGCAACAGCTCGTTCACAGGACAATGACTCTCTTCTTCCCCTCAACACGGGGACAGGGACCGGGGTCTCGTCATGACTCAGTGAAGCTTTGAGATCACTCGGCCGTCCTTCACCTCGATTTTGACGATCAGGCTTTTCTTGGGCTCACAGCTGGGGCCGAAGAGCATACATTTTGAGGGTAACCTCCCAGCCTATGGGGAGGTTCCATTGTAACTGGGGAAGATGGGTGGATAAATAGACAGAATAGGGAAGCAGGAAAAACAAGTCTGTGGTGATGATGGTAAGTAATTATTCTGACCAAAATACTGAGTAGGCCTAAAATACTGAATTAAGAATGATTAAAAACAGTGAACAAATCCAATCCAATCAATAAAGCAATAAATCTAACAATGAAAACAAGGCTCACTTATTACAGGTCTGATCCATTTCATCCTGACTGCGGTCCAGCTCCACCTCCAGCTTCTGCTGGTCCCGGTCCAGACTGTCCATCTGCCGGCGCAGGTTGGTGCTCAGCTCGGCTACGATGTCGTCCATGTTGCCCTTGTACTGCTCTTGCTCCTGGAGAATCTTCAGGTTCCTCTCAAGCCTTTGCTTTTCCTGCTCAAGGTTGCACACCTGTGATAAAACAATTTGACGGTAAGTGGGCCATTTTTTCTGACCTCATGTGGACGAAATGAACTGCACCTACAAAGTGGTGGTAAATTGGTGGAATGGAATCAGTTTCTGGAGGCGTTGCTTAGAGGTAAGGAGTAGGCTTCTTCAAAGACGATGCAATAAAATTCTGTAGGCCAAATAGGCTACAATACACAACATTCAATGACATACAGCAATGCTTATAAATATAGAAAAGAACACACACCCTCCGAGGTGCTGGCAAGGGAAAATAAACTAAGAAAAAACTTTGTCGCCGCACACTCTTAATTCTTTTATTCCGAAACGTTGAAATGAAAGAATTAAGTGATTGAGTCTTTCAGAAATTATTGTTGGTAAGGAAATACGTAATTTACTACCAATTCGAACAAATTGCAATATAAAAAGTCTAAGAATGTGTCAAGAGTTAAAATCTACTTGAGCATAGTTAACACCCTTGAATTGACTGAACCGACATGCAAAATGACAATGTGAAACTAGAAATGCAATTCCAAGGAATTACCAGTGCATGAAAATGCTAAAGTTGTGATGTAAAATATCATGTATAGTTAAAACAGATAATACAGAGATGGTTACTACGGTGATGCTAGGATAGACATGGTGGTTGCATAGCTTAATAAAAGTTAGACTGTTTAAAAGCTGAATGTAGATAGTTTAAAAGTTGTTGATAGACAGTAGATAGTTTAAAAGGTGTTGATAGACAGCTAGTTTAATAGATAGTTTAACCCTTTAGCCGCCAGGGTTTAAAAAGAATAAATTGGATTTGTACATCAAAATTTCAAAAGGCCATGGCTTGCAAGTGGTCAGAGATAAAGTCCTACCATAAATGTGAAAATAATTTATTATGAACAGAAGTTTATGAAGGGGGTGAATTTACTCATCTAATTTGCATATTATGACGTCACTGGATGGTAACCACCGTGAATTATGCACATTTCAGTAAATACTAGATGTTGAACATATTTGAGCAGTTTTACTTTCTTTTTTTGTCATTTCACCGACATAACAAATGAACAGGAATACAGTCACATGTAAACCAACAATAGTAAACTATTACTATTACCACAAACCTTATTCTAATATACAATAAAGTAGCCTGGTCAAATCAGTTCCTATCGCGGGTGACTTTGTAGTTCTTCAGAGCCCTATTTTTACTACCCCTGCTGTCTTTACTACGTCCATTACGGACACTATCATCACCACTATTACCACTGGCATCTACAGCTATGTTGGGCAGAGGGTCGAAATATGCATTGTATGCTTAGTGAACACTGTCGGAAAGATGCAAATGACGCACCTCCATTCACAGACGCTCCGTGACTATCACTGCCAATAGATGATCGATCATATCCTCCAAAATGCAGATTTTATCCTTTAGAATCAAAATAGATGAATAAAAGACCCGATACTTCATCACACGTGATTTTTTTTTTCAACATTTGGTGTATTTCTGCTTCAATTTGTGCAAAACTATGGCCCGCATCGCTTCCGCGTTATGGAGGAAATGCACGTCTTTTTCGTGTGTTTCTCGCGTGTTTTTCACATGCTTCCTGAAAACTTTGAAAAAAAAGGTTGAGCTTGAATCGAAGCTCTTGGTGTCTGCCAACTAGTGGTCAAGAGTACAAATGAGATTTTACACTGTACTCGCGTCTATTGTCTGTTTTATTCAGTAATGACGCTTGTCGCAATATTGCGACATGGGCGGTTAGAGGGTTAAAAGTAGACCGTTTAAAAGTTGAAGGTAAATAGTTTAAAAGTTGTTGACAGACTGGAAGTTGAATGAATGTTGATATTCAAATAGTTTAATGGCTGTGTATAGGTAGATATTTGACGATAACTGAAAGTTGGAATGGCTCTAATGTTTGTTAGCAGTTATGCTAAGATTTTTAATTCTGCTAACCATGTTACTTAGCTAATGTTTTATAGCAGTGCTAACAATGTTAACATGCTAACCATGCTACTTAGCTAACTTAACTAACATTTTCTAGCAGTTTTGTTAAACATGCTAACTATGCTAGCAATGCTAACATGCTAACTATATTAACCATGTGACTTAGCTAACTTAGCTAATCATTTTTAGCAGTTATGCTAACTATGCTAACTAACATGTTAGCATGCTAACTATGTTAACAATGTTACTTAGCTAACCTAGCAAATCATTTTTAACAGTTTTGTTAAAAATGTTAACTAGCATGTTAACATGCTAGCATGCTAACTACGTTAACCATGTTACTTAGTTAACCTAGCTAATCATTTTTAACAGTTTTGTTAAAAATGCTAACAATGTTAACAATGTTAACATGCTAACTTTGCTAACCATGCTAACTAGCTACAGTAGGTAGGAGTCATAGTTGATGAAGTGTTGACGACAAGTTAAAAGTTGTTGATAGACAGCTAGTGAATGTATATAGTTTAAAAGTTGAATGTAGATAGTTTAAAAGTTGTTGATAGACAGCTAGTTTAATACATAAATAGTTTAAAAGTAGACCGTTTAAAAGTTGAATGTAAAAACTTCAGCAGTTTATTGGGTTACATTGTTTAACAGTGGATTATTGTAGTGAGGACTTTTATTTTGAAACAGTTTTGGGCAGAGGAAACAGTTGAATAGGATGTGTAGTCTTAATTGACCCAGATTGTATGCTTAAAGCCTGAGGCTGCAGGGGGCCTGAACACCTGCCATAGGATTCTAATTGCTTAACGGCCGTATTATGATGTCACAATCGGCAAAGTTAAGTCTATGGGGATTAAAAAGTTTTTCTTTAATAGTATAAAAAGTATAAAAGTTTCAAAGTTGAAGACATAGCAGCTTCGTCCGTTTGAATACCTATGTTAAAGTTTGAATGAAGTTAAGTTAAACTGCTCAAGAGAAATAGCGTACGGAAAAAGTGGTAAGCGGAATAATTTGTTGCCTAGGAAGAGCAGTACAGTGCATTTTTATGCACTGTAATTACAGGACCTGCATAACATGTGCTCCACTAAACACATTTGTTAGAAGATTGCAGTGTCAAACAACAAGCCACAAAAGTAAACAATCAGATGTTGAAACAAATTGAGGACCATCCTATATTATATTTATTTATAGATGCAAAAATAGCATTGGCGATAACCCCGTAGCTCATTCTTAACCAAAATGTTAAACATTTTGATGTACTTCTCACACTTGTTTTGGTTGAATTATAACAAATGTTAAGCACCTTTTAAATATAATTTTGATGAAATGTAAAATCTGAGGTGAGAATAGGATTTCTCTGAACAGAAAAATTTGAACGATTTGGTGTAAACATTCCATTGTAATGGTAAGACTTAATCCAGTTAAACCTACCTCCTCAGACTGCTTGCGAGTGTGCAAATTTGGACACCTGTTGATGTTACCCATTAATTTTCACACACACATTGTTTATATAAAGCTTTTATTATTGTGATAATTCACAAAGCTCCTGAAAGATTTTTTTAGTGTATACATCAAAAACAAAGACCACAAACATTGAAATTATCAGGTCTTCTTGCACAAACTGCTGATCTTATCTGTGAACAGGGTGTGTCATTCCACTGCAGAAGAGCTTCAGAAACAACATGAATGATTAGAAACACCACATGACAAAGGGACATTTTACAAAGTACTTAAATACTGGGTTGATATGTGCAACTTTAAAATAACTGTAGTTTACCTCCAAAATTCATTTCAAGACAGTTCTCGCTGTTCCCAGAGTTACTGGGTTCCCCTCTAGTCCAGTAGCTGAATTCAAATTTGGACCCATCACTCCAAAACCAGCTTCCTTCCTGCACAGTTGGGAAAAACAGAGGTAAGACCATTAGAAAGCTAGATACCGCATTGGGCTCGAGTGAGGGAAAGTGAAAACCAGCGCCCCAAGTGGTTGCGTTCCTATCGAAGAGCAGCTCCAATGTTAAGTCCCATAGACCTATTTTTAAAAAAATATTGTGAAGCCAAATCAGCGATGTTATCTACCAAAAATATTTCAGTGTCTATACAGTAATAATATTCTAACTGAAAATGTCAGACCCCATTTTGCCTTAAAATCGAAATTGCGCCTTTTGTTTCATAAACGAACTAGGCCTACAAAAGAATTCACGTGACTTTACCCTTCGACGTTACTCACGGTAGCATGGTTTGTTTATTAGCCTGGTTAGCATTGACACTTACAGCTAGCTCTTCATGTGAGTAGAAGCACAACACCAGTTATCCTGACATAAAGGTTATCACCATGCGGTTTACATCACGTTCCGTTACTACAAAAATATGTTAAGCCAGTTAAGCAAATTGCGCATTGATCAGTTAGATATTAAGCGCCCAAACATGTGAAGTCACATGCAGCTGTAGTTCCTTATCACCGTGTTACGACAAAAACTCAATTCAACTGATCCTAAAAATAAGGTATGACCACTTGAAGCAATAGAGGTGACCCCAGTGCCTAACATATGGAAGGCATTAAATTAAGATCCCAATGTGCACCGAGATATATATTTTTTTTAAATCCCATCCACTCCGCTAAACTCTAGGAACGCAACCACTAGATGGCGATGAGATTACTTTCCCTCCCTATACGTAAGCGCGGTCGCCATATTGCTGGGGACAACATGTTTACTGTCTATGGGCAACACTTGCCGGCAATCAGACACACCTGTTTGATTTCCAGTCAGAATCACGCGTTTCTCCATTGGCCTCCAGTTATTGTTGCCCCCACCAAGATGGCGTCGCTATTTACGTACACTCGGGAGCCCAATGCGGTATCTGGCTTTCTAATATCTATGGGTAAGACCACCTCAATCATCTGCTGGTGAAGCTTTAGCTTAGAAATGATTCTGCATGACAATAGAGGGCAATTATGTGCTCAGCCTAGTAAGGTAATGTCACTGATTGAAAACAAACTAGCCTGACCTTCTCTGCATCCGAACCCCCAATCCAGGTTTTAGGTACAACACTGTTCTCCCTCAGTAGGAGTTGTTGAATAAAGACATTTTCTTCAAAACTGTGCACAGATGCCAGATTACCTCCCTCTTGTATACAGAAGCTCTGGGGAGAAAAGAAACAAAATAACCAAAGTACATATTTCAGTAGTGCATATGTATAGGCCTATTTCAGTACATATTTCTTTTGCTATATGTTAACAAACTAAACAGTCTCAGTAAATACTAAACAGTATTTATTTGATTAAAGGAGAAATCGTGTGATTGACCTAAAGTGTGTTGAAACATGATACCGAGTGTGAACATGTCTCATAGCTCATCTCAGCTTGTCCCCTGCACTCAGAAATCTGGCACTAGTTAGCTGATGCTAAACAGTTTTTCGATGGGGGTGCCTCGGGCATCGGCCTAGCCATGCAAATAAATCACCGTTTTACACCACCACCATGTTTTACACCATTTACTGAGTGCAGGGGACAAGCCGAGATGAGCTATGAGACATACGTTCACACTTGGCATCATGTTTCAACACACTTTAGGTCAATATCACACCGAACTTCTCCTTTAACTGAGTTTCTTGTAAACCCACCTCTGCATCTGCCCATATTTTACTGCCAATAATTTTGAAGCAGCGTTGATTGTACTGTTCCCAGCCCACTGGACAAGTTCCTGAGTAGTATAAACATGGTTAAAAAAAATATACATAAGAACAGTTGAAATGGCTAGATTATATTTTCAATCTTCGGTGAAAAAACTGACATTAGTTGCATCAGCAACCTTTTGCTAAAGTCTGGTTTTTCAGATCAAACTGAATTGGCAACATCTTACTTTCATACAGGACACAGGGATCGTCCTGGCACCAGCTAAGAAGCAGGTGAAACAAATCAAATAGTTGTTCTTACCCCAAAGAGCTGGAGAGTCAGTCTTTTTCCCAGACTGAGCTAGAGAATGGAATTCCAAAGCAAAACATAAAAAGGTGAAATGTCGAAGTAGTGAGAGAAAGTGGGAATGAGAAAGGTGAGATCCAGTTAAATGGAGAGACAGAGAAAAGGTTAATTTTAAGTTGTTGCGCAGTTAATTAGACACACAGGTGTTTTAATTAAATATCTCAAAGCTTAATTAATGTCAATAGTAACACCTGGGCCTGCCATAGGTCTCATGTCAAAATGGCTGCTGTGTAAAAGGCCCATTGAAAGACATTGACTGGAGGGGCACACAGAGAAAGGGCAGTTCTTTATGAGTTTCATCAGGTCCATTATCACAGGTGTACTAATCAAGCACCATGCACTCATAATCTAGGTGCTTGATTTCACACACCTGTGGCAAGGGACTGATGAAACCAGTGAATATATACAGTATGGTCAGTGTGGTCCTACAGTACACAGCTGCATTAGTTTAATTAGCCAATGCATCGCCATGGCACCTCAGTACGGTTTTCAATTTTCAATTTCCGGCCGAAGCTGCGTTGTATTGATTCGAATGTGGCGGTAGACAGTGCTTGACGCATCCTAAGCCATGTAAAAGCAAACTTAAATTTTTCTGCCAGTCATATTACAGAATTGTCAACATTTCAAAGAAAGAAGTTGAAGCATATACCAGTTAGCCTGCCGAGACGAAGTTCTAATGGAAACAGAATAAACAGAAGATGAAAAGCGGAAAGGCTTTCCGGTGTTAGGAATAAGGTGGCTGGAAAGACAGATAGAGGGTTGAGCAGTTAAATAGGAAGGACTATTAGAAATACAAAAAGTTTAAAAAGTAAATGAAATTGGGAGAGATAGATACAAAAGTAAGAGGAAGTGAAGAGAATAGTAGTGAGAGAAAGTGGGGAAAGGAGAAGTAAGAGACCCAGTTGAATGGAGACAGAGGGAAAAGTTATTTTCAAGTGACTAGATAGAGTGTTGTCAACGGACACAACTAAGCAGTAGGTTGCAGGATACACACACAAACAGGGATCTCATGGACACCAGCTCTAAGAAGCAAGGGGGAACAAATGAAATAGTTCTTACCCTGAATGGCTGGAGAGTCATCAGTCCTGTTCTCAGACTGATGAATGATCCCTGGAATTAGAGACAGTTCGGGTTAAAACAAATGGCTCTGGAACGAGTCCGTATAGTAGAGCAACGGTTCTCAAACTGAAATATAGACGTTAAGAATATATGTTTAATCAGTGTTGTGTATAAGGGGGTCCCTTGCCCCAAAACATTTGAGAACACTGGAAGTACAACCAATTCAGATTAAAACACAGTATTGTAGAGTGTTGTGATCATACAACTTGTATCTTATTCTTTGGTTGGATTTTTACATAGCCTACACAACATACAATAAAAACAGTGGTAGAGATGAGACAGTGTTTTATTATTCTACTACAATGATGATTAGCCCTCACTTACAAATGCTGAAATGATTGATGTGTGAAAAACCTTCTTACCTGCAGTAGAACTCATGACACACACAGAGAGGAGTAAAATGGACATCACAGTCTTCATGGTGCCGTCCGTCCGCCTTGGAAAAAGAATTAGGTGTCTTCTAGTTTGGAGTGGGTTACCTGCTGGAGTATGACAGCACTATTTATACGCTCGCTAGGCCGTCTACTCGTTTTCAGGTGTGACAGCTAACGAGCTGCACCTGTGTGCAGGTGTCCAGAATAAAAGGGCTGCCTCCTTACTTTGGATTTAATCATTTTAACAAATTTTCTTTTTCTGTTAGTATATACTTTAGTCACACATTTGTTTTCGTATTTGATTTATCTGTGTATAATAATGATAATAATAATAATAATAATCTTTATTTGTATAGCACCTTTCATTCACAGAATGCAGCTCAAATTGCTTTACATTTGAAACATTTAAAACATTTAACACAATAATAGAGAAGAAAATAATAATAATACATTTTGAGGCTAATGCAGCTAGTTGCTGCGGTACACTCTAAGTAGAAGAGCCTTAAAGATCCTTTTGGGGTTCTTCACCATTGCCACTGTGGAGGAACCTTTTCAGGTCAGAGAGTTTCTTAAGGGAAGTTCTATGAAAGGTTCAAGGAACCCTTAAATTATTAGACCTTACTATTATTTTTTAGATGTATTAGGGGTCCAAGCAGCGAAGCTGCTTTTGTGAAATTCTGTCCACAGGGTGTGCTCTCACTATCTCCAGTATGTCCAATCCTATTCAAACTATTCCAACGATATCAAGCACCATATTATAGAATACTGACAATATCCCTACCATGAGCCTAAACCAGATATACACCAGATTTTAAAAACGGAATTTATCTTTGGGGGTTAGTAACTTCATGAGCTGAAAAAAAAGTTATATCGCTACCACCCCTGCACTGCTACCAAGATTTTTCTAGTACTAGGGGTGTATACCTTGCCAAAAATCACTATGAGACTTTGCCCCCCCCCCCCCCCCCAGATGATACCGATGGCCCAAATTTGGGGCCCTGGCTCATGGACTTACACACAGTAGGCTACAATTCCAAAGTTAGCTCCCTCCGTCAGGCCATAATGCAAGCGACTAGAACAAGAGGTCTACTCCCACCACTTCAGCTTGGAGTCGGGGTACAAATGCTGTTTCTTGTTTTGTGCTAGTGTTTTGGGATTTGTGAACTTCTTCCGGCACTCTACATGAATTCCTTGGCCAGGGACTACAGTTATGTATGCATTGTTGACTGGCTCTGTGGATATCTTGAAAATGAACTTTATTACTTTCACAGTTGAATTGAAAACCAAATTATCTGAAGTCTCCTTATTTCATGTGACTGATTTAACAAACTGCTTTGACTCAAATTAAATGTGAAGCCCCTGCACGGCCGTCACGGCGCCACCCACTGGTCTGGCATGTGCACTACAGCACTTTTAGCCGCTTTCACCTCTGTGTGTGCGCCATCTTGATTGTGATTGTTCCTCCGTTAATCACAAACACACACACACACACACACTGATTAACTGCGCCAGGTCGTCCCTCTGACTGCTTCACTATTGTACTGTCTTTGTGCATCACACGGCAAAAGGTTGAGTGAGAGAGTGTGTATGTGTGAGTGTGTTTGAGGGAGGGAGAGAATCCTGCTTGTCAAGACAGACCTGCTCCAGGGATGGCCATCTGTACAATAAGTAAACAATAAAAGTCTTAACCAAACCAATATACTGTGAGTTTCCATTGTGGGCAGTTTCTTGACCGGTATTATGGCCACATTTACTGTCCCCAGACTGCTGTTTTGCCACATGACCAGTACGATTATACGATTATCTATAAGCAGTAGTAGTAGTATCATATTCTTATTTTTATTATTCTTATTCTTATTGCAACAAAGCAATCTTATTCTTAACAACTCTATTTGTATCAGTTTTTAAGCTATATTTGATAGATTCATAGCACTTTTTAAGAGTTTGCGTTAATTGATGCATGTTTCAATCGGGGATCAAACCGGCGATTTTCTGATTTTTCCTGTTTTATTCTATTCTCCTTCCCCTTCTCCCCCCTTCAGACTATTGTACCCCAGCTTAGCAAGTAGGTGAGATTTCTGAAACTATTTTAATGTATTTATTTTCCTTTACTATTTTTTCATATTCTGAACTTAGAGGCAGAGAGAACATTTGTTTTTTTGACAACTTTTCATAATCTACCCAAGTTAACACAGTTTATCACCCGGACAGAAGAAATACTCTTTTCTGATTGGCTGGCGGGGTGGCTTTTAATTGAATAACGGGACACCTATGAAGTTTAATCGCCGTTCCATATCAATCCTTATGAATGGTAACTATAACAACCATAGTAGGACGACAGTTGAGCCTGGAGGCAGGCTTTGCAACAATGGAATCAACGGTAAACAAGCTAACTCAGGGTTGCCAACTTTGGGTGTTTGGCTGGAGTGAGATTTTGTGAAGTCATAGTGCGTGTGCGTTAAATTTTTCCCTAAACCTAATTTTAAAAATGTCTGCCCTGACTTTTTTGCTATACAGTATAATCCCTGATTTAAGTTTCTTCAAAATGTACAATTAAATTATTGATTGCACTTGAAAACAAGACCAGTGTTTTAACCCTGTGGCATGGAAGGATTATGAGCCACTGGGCCCCTGGGCACAGACATGAAAAGGGCCCCCCTGCCTACCTGAAAAAGGTAGTAGCTCAGTAGAAAAAATTGAAAAATAACCCCTTAAATGATGACTTCTGGCGAGTTTTGTGGAAAGAAATGGACAGATTGATACTTATGAATGTGTGTATGAGTGTACGTATGTATCAGGGATGGAAATAGCCTAAAATATTTTTTTCCACCTACCATTGTGGCTGGTGGATTCCAAAGTCTACCAGCCACTAGAGATACAGTATGAACATTTGATGAAAAATCATGACCAAAATGATCACGGTTGTTGGTATTGCAATATGATTAAAATGTGCTGACTTTTCTTCTAAACCTACCATCAATGTTGGACAGAACTCATAATTGGCCTGCCCTTCATGCCCAGTAGCAACAAATCTAAAGGTCAACAGAACAGCTATAGTGTCATAAAAGTGGTGTGGCTCCTTTAAGACCCAATCCACTGGTGTGAGTTCTGGAGCCATCCAACTTTATCTAACTCTATACTATTGTAACGATTAACATTACACTCAAAACTAAGGAGAAATACAGACATAAACCCCAATTGTTCGCTCCCGTATCCCAGCATGCCCTGCGTGGGAGAACACTAACAATGTCTTGTGCGCCGACATTACACTATCCTACATCATCTGATTTTAATATTATGTCTAGGCTACAGTATATTTAACATTTATTTTCTATTTGGCCTGTTATGAAATTATGCATTGACCAATATAAGCACACTTTTTTTAAGACACTTAAATACATGCATGCTTAGCATTTTGTGAAAAAACAAATCATTATGGCTACATCGACAAACTCTTAGCCATGAGCTATATATCCTCTGATTTTAATATTTACACATATGTAGGTATTTAGGCACAGCTCAGTTTTAAGACACTTAAAGCCTAAAATAAATTTGCTACCATTTCAAAACCGGATTACTCTAGAACGGCTTATTGTACAGGGGATTGCATTATACCTTTGTGTTCGGTAAGGTCTGCTGTTTTTTCTGGTTTATGGTTTGACATGTGTGGAACGAAAAGTTTGTGAGATATTCCTCCTATAGGAATTGAAATGAGCGCAGAGCTATAGTAGCCTAATATGAGTATTTCTTGAAAGTTGATTTATTTTTCTCGCAAACCGTTTATCGCAGCAAATAGCGGCTATAGCACCTTATAAAATATGAGAAAAAGTTTTTTTATGTGATGTCTGTGAGGCTACTTCGCGAGTAGTTCCTAGAGAAGAATGGGCGGCCACACTTTATGTCGGTCTGCCTCATGTCTAAATAGCAGCGTGTTCCGTGAAGGTGTCGCGGACGGACCGGATTAAAATAGCCTAGTCAGCGAATCAACAATCAGAGAAAACCGCGCTGAGAACGTTGTATAGGCAGATATTAGACCTACCTGCTGTTGGTCTAGACATATATATGCCTTAAACTCGTATCCTGTCATTTTGAAACAATGCTGTGGTCTAGTCTAGTCATCAACACAAAATGAACGGATTGCAAAAAAAAAAGAATGGATTTGGCGTGACATTTCTTGAGTGTGCGTGAGAGCGTGAGATTGGTGCTGAAAGCGTGAGTGTCACGCCAGATGCGTGAGAGTTGGCAACCCTGGCTAACTGTCCATGCTATCGTTGTTATAGGGCCAATGAAAGTTGTACAACAAGCTGAACTAGTGGGCTTCTTTTTAAACAGAACCGTGTGTTTCCTTTGTGTGCTATAAAGGCGACTGTTGCCTACAGTGGCAACCGGGTGATAAGCGGGATAACGGCCTTCGAGGTGTGTCCAGTTATACGGAATTAATGGACTCGGGCGGAGGCAGTTCTTTGCCCCTCGTCCATTAATTCCGTATAACAGGACACCTCGGCGGCTGTTATCCCGTACATAAGTATGTGATTTCCCCCATCTCTGAATGTTCAGGTAGACTGTTATCCCGTACATAAGTATCTCTGAATGTTCAGGTAGACTGTTATCCCGTACATAAGTATCTCTGAATGTTCCAGGTAGGCTGTTATCCCGTACATAAGTATGTGATTGAGGCTGTTATCCCGTACATAAGTATCTCTGAATGTTCCAGGTAGGCTGTTATCCCGTACATAAGTATCTCTGAATGTTCAAGGTAGGCTGTTATCCCGTACATAAGTATGTGATTTCCCCCATCTCTGAATGTTCCAGGTAGACTGTTATCCCGTACATAAGTATCTCTGAATGTTCCAGGTAGGCTGTTATCCCGTACATAAGTATGTGATTTCCCCCATCTCTGAATGTTCCAGGTAGGCTGTTATCCCGTACATAAGTATCTCTGAATGTTCCAGGTAGACTGTTATCCCGTACATAAGTATGTGATTGAGGCTGTTATCCCGTACATAAGTATCTCTGAATGTTCCAGGTAGGCTGTTATCCCGTACATAAGTATCTCTGAATGTTCCAGGTAGACTGTTATCCCGTACATAAGTATGTGATTGAGGCTGTTATCCCGTACAAGTATCTCTGAATGTTCCAGGTAGGCTGTTATCCCGTACATAAGTATCTCTGAATGTTCCAGGTAGACTGTTATCCCGTACATAAGTATGTGATTGAGGCTGGTATCCCGTACATAAGTATGTGATTGAGGCTGTCATCCCGTACATAAGTATGTGATTGAGGCTGTTATCCCGTACATAAGTATGTGATTGAGGCTGTTATCCCGTACATAAGTATCTCTGAATGTTCCAGGTAGACTGTTATCCCGTACATAAGTATGTGATTTCCCCCATCTCTGAATGTTCAGGTAGACTGTTATCCCGTACATAAGTATCTCTGAATGTTCCAGGTAGACTGTTATCCCGTACATAAGTATGTGATTGAGGCTGTTATCCCGTACATAAGTATCTCTGAATGTTCCAGGTAGGCTGTTATCCCGTACATAAGTATGTGATTGAGGCTGTTATCCCGTACATAAGTATGTGATTGAGGCTGTTATCCCGTACATAAGTATGTGATTGAGGCTGTTATCCCGTACATAAGTATCTCTGAATGTTCCAGGTAGACTGTTATCCCGTACATAAGTATGTGATTTCCCCCATCTCTGAATGTTCAGGTAGACTGTTATCCCGTACATAAGTATCTCTGAATGTTCCAGGTAGACTGTTATCCCGTACATAAGTATGTGATTGAGGCTGTTATCCCGTACATAAGTATCTCTGAATGTTCCAGGTAGGCTGTTATCCCGTACATAAGTATGTGATTGAGGCTGTTATCCCGTACATAAGTATGTGATTGAGGCTGTTATCCCGTACATAAGTATCTCTGAATGTTCCAGGTAGACTGTTATCCCGTACATAAGCAGTGTTGGGCAAGTTACTTCAAAAGCGTAATGCATTATTTATTACTTGTTACTGTCATCTCAAAGTAATTTGTTACATCACAATATTACTGTCTTTGAATTGTAAGGCATTACACTACGTTTACATTACTTTCACCAAAATAACAGGAAATATGGATTTGGTGTTCTCAATAGATCTGTTCAATGCAGCTCATTACATGGCAGGAGGTGATGTGGTATGGCATAATGACTGAGCTAGGTTTAAGGCAATATAATAAGAACAATATAATGGTTGCAGTTATGGCTCATGGGACGATGTAGGCCCCAAAAGCCAAAGGTCACTCACAACTTAGGGCTCCCCCTATTAAGTCAGGTTCTGCTCAAGGTTTCTTCCTGGAATATGGAAGTTTTTCCTTGCCACAGTTGCCATATGGCGTGCTTGTGGGGGGTAAGAGGGTTAAGGCTGCCAGTCTTATGACATGTAATTTTCTATATTTTTGATATGTTGCTGAGTGGATCATAAACGGCCCCAGCAATGAAGAAATGTGATTGATAATGACTGACTGACTATTATTTTGTTACATGCTTCAAATGTAAAACACTTTGAGCTGCATTCTGTGTATGAAAGGTGCTATACAAATAAAGCTTATTATTATTATTATTATTATTATAACTTAATATAGTAAAATATAGCCATAGTGAAATTGTATGTTGACTTTAAATGGTTCTCATCATTGCTGGTTGCCTTTCCTTCCACATGGCTACGATCTTTGTCTGTAAAAGCAACATTTTAGTTATTCTCACTGCTTGAAATGAGAAGTATAGCCTAACCATGTTAGATCTGTTGCATGAATGGCAGAGATAACTCCAATTCCCTTTCTACAGTCATCTAAACAAGGCAATCAAATTCCAGGACCAGCATAGATGACTTTTTTAATTCTTGGATAATCTTCTCTGGTGCCAATTGAGCATTTCTCAATTTTTGATTAAAAAGCAAAGTAACTTCAGTTACTGAGAATTGTACCGAGTAAAATATTACTGAAATTGTATTGGTAATGCCTTACATTACTACATTACAGCAAAAAGCAATGCATTACTGTAATTACATTACTTTTTTAATGCATTATTCCCAACACTGTACATAAGTATGTGATTGAGGCTGTTATCCCGTACATAAGTATGTGATTGAGGCTGTCATCCCGTACATAAGTATGTGATTGAGGCTGTTATCCCGTACATAAGTATGTGATTGAGGCTGTTATCCCGTACATAAGTATCTCTGAATGTTCCAGGTAGACTGAAGAGCCAGCAGCAGGGCTCAACATTATTGGTTGCACGGTTGCCGTTGGCAACCAAATTGTGACACGTGGCAACCGGCTCATCACCCCTGGTTGCCCCTGAGGCAATCACATATTGTAACTTTTTTCTTGTACTTATTATGATTTTCATTGCAATAAACCAGATGTACCACGAAGCGGTACAAAATATGCCCGCCGCTCAGTCCTGCACATTCTCTCCGCAAAAATAAATCACGCTTGTCAATTTGTTTCCATCTCGTACTCCATCCCCTACTCTTGCAATGTTTGTGTATGTAAATGAGTGTGTGCATGTGTGCATTTGCTTTTGTGTATATGTGTGCTTCTCTGTGTGTCTGTTTTCGCTTGTGAGTGTGTGTGGGGGGGTAATGGGGTGTGTCTGTGTATGTGTCTGCTTGCCTGCATGTGTGTGTGTGTTTTATGTGTCTGTGCATGTGTGTGTGTGTGTGCGAATGCTTGCTTGTGTGTGTTTTTATGTGTGTGGGTGTACAGACGTACAAATACCTGGGAGTCCACCTGGACCATAAACTGGACTGGTCAGTGCATGTAAATGCAGCATGCTGGAAAGGTCAGAGCAGGCTCTTTTTTCTCAGGAAGCTAAAATCCTTCCAAGTCTGTAATCGGATGCTGTACCTTTTCTATCAGTCGGTTGTGGCCAGTGCAGTGTTCTTTGCTGTGGTGTGCTGGGGCAGCTGTATGACAGCCAGGGAGGGGAACCGACTTGACTAACTGGTCAGGAAGTGTGTCAGTGTTGGGGAGGAGGGTGGACTCTGTAGGAGATTTGGTGGATGAAAGAATGAGGAGCATGATGAAGTCCATCCTCAGTAACAGGAGCCACCCGCTGCATGACACTGTGGTGGCCCAGCAAAGCAGCTGCAGTGACCGACTCCTCTCCATGAGCTGCAGTGACCGACTCCTCTCCATGAGCTGCAGTGACCGCCTCCTCTTCCTGAGCTGCAGTGACCGATTCCTCTCCATGAGCTGCAGTGACCGACTCCTCTCCATGAGCTGCAGGACTGAGAGGTTCAGGAGGTCATTTGCTCCGGCCGTGTAAGACTACTTAACGGACCTGTTTGAAGAGCATTAATTATTTACTACTAATGATAGTAGCTTGTTTTGGGACTCTTTTTATTTTATTTTATTAGTAAGGTAAGTAAGTAAGTAAATTTAATTTATAGAGCACTTTTAAAACAGTTTCCACTGACCAAAGTGCTGCACAGAGGATATGGCTAAAAAATAAAAGCAAATCAGAACAAGCAAAATATAAAAGGCAAGCACAGAGAGAAGCAAGACAAATACAGAAATACAATAGACAAATAGACAGCCCTAAACAAATAAATAGCAACAGTACAGAAGACACTTGAATATGAAGAAGAGAGGAGAGAGATGGACAGCTAGGAAGCAGGGAAGGCCAAGGAGTAAAGGTGGGTCTTTAGTCTTGATTTAAAAGTGGTGATGGAGGGAGACAGTCTAACATCTGGGGGCAGACAATTCCACAGACGTGGGGCTGCTACCGCAAAAGCTCTATCGCCTCTTTGCTTGAGGCAGGTGCGGGCCACAGAGAGAAGACCCTTGTCGGCAGATCTAAGGGACCTGGATGCTGAGAGGGGATGGAGGAGGTCTAAAATATATGAGGGAGCCAACCTATGTAATGCCTTATAAACAATCAGAAGGACTTTGAAGTGGACCCTAAAGCTAACGGGGAGCCAGTGTAAGGAGGCCAGAACAGGGGTGATGTGTTGGTATTTCTTGGTGCCAGTAAGCATCCTAGCAGCTGCATTTTGTACCAATTGCAGACGAGAAAGTTGGGACTGGGGGAGACCAAGATAAAGGGAGTTGCAATAATCTAACCGGGATGTAACAAATGCATGAATTACTGTTTCTAAGTCCATGGGAGACAGAGAGGGTTTGAGATGGGAAATAATTCTCAGCTGATGGAAGCTACTCTTGATAACAGAACTAATCTGCCTTTTAAAACAGAGCTCTGAATCAAGGATGACACCTAGATTTTTGGCATGTGGCTTGACAAAAGAGGAGAGGTGGGCTAATTTTCCTTCAATCAGGGGTCTAGCTTTAGAAGGACCAAAAATTATGACCTCTGTCTTATTATCATTTAGCTGAAGGAAGTTATTATTCATCCAGCACTTAATATCCTGGAGACAATCCAGAAGAGGCTGAATGGAGTTATCAGATCTTAAGGGCAGGTATAGCTGGGTGTCATCAGCATAGAAGTGAAAAGAGATGTCATATTGCCGGATGATGTCACCAAGGGGGAGCATGTATAAACAGAACAGCAAAGGGCCCAAAATGGAGCCTTGCGGGACCCCATAGAAAACAGGAGCTGAGGAGGAAGAGGAGCAACCAAGGGATACTGAGAAGGTTCTGTGTCTGAGGTAGGAGCTGAACCAAAGTAGTGCTGTCCCCTTTATGCTACCCAGTCCTCAAGACGGGTAAGGAGGGTGTTGTGGTCCACAGTATCAAACGCTGCGCTGAGGTCCAATAGAACCAGGATTGCATTTTGACCTGAATCTAGAGTGAGAAGCAGATCGTTGGTGACTTTTAGCAGAGCCGATTCAGTACTGTGGAGTGTTCTAAAACCTGACTGGAAGGGCTCAAGGATGTTATGCTCAGTCAGGAAGGGAAGCAACTGGGCCAGCACTACTTTCTCCAGTACCTTGGAAAGGAAAGGGAGTTTAGAGATGGGGCGGTAGTTATTCAAAGAATTTGCATCCAGGTTGGGCTTTTTAAGCAGGGGTTGGACCACCGCATGCTTAAAGCAGGCAGGGACAGCACCAGATGTCAAACAGGAGTTGATAACTAGCTGTATGGAAGGGCCCAACACATCAAAGGCATCTTTCAAGATAGGAGAGGGGACAACATCACCAGGGGAAGATGTGGGTTTCATACAGAGGACTATGTCCTTGAGATCTGCTAGCGATACATCAGCAAAGTGACTGAAAGTAAATAAAGGGCCTGAAGACACCTTAACTGGGGGGGAAGGCAGAGGAGGGGGAGAGAACAGTGCTCTGGTGTTTTCGATTTTATCAATGAAAAATGTCTTAAATTTCTCACAAGCATCAATACTTGTGAAGGGAGCCGGTGAGAGTGGAGGGTTGGTGATTTGATTAATAGTGTGAAACAGAATTTTGGGTCTGTTAGCATGTTGATTAATAATATCAGAGAAGTATTTAATTCTGGCTGCTTTGGCGGCTGCCTGGAAGAATGCTAGAGTAGATTTAAAAATGTCCTGGGAGACTGTAAGACGGTCTTTTAACCATTTCCTTTCAGCTCTCCGGCAGGCCTGCCTGAGTGAGCGGGAGGCATCATCTAACCAGACCAGGCCTGCCTGAGTGAGCGGGAGGCATCATCTAACCAGACTTGAGATTTAAATTTCGGACGCTTGTGACAAAGAGGAGCCACCATATCAAGAATGTCTGAGCAGGAGGAGTGGAGAAGAGCAACCATATCATCTGGGCTGGATGAGGCAGAGGAGGCTGAGGACATGGTGGTAGCAATGGCCTCGAGAGAACTGAGCTGCTGACTGAGAATGTATACAGCGAGAGTAGCGGCCAGTAGCTTTAGCCGCCTGCACAGGGTTAGAGATGGCAAAGTTAAATAAAACAGGTAAATGGTCAGAGAAGGACGTTTCCTCAACCATAATATTACCTACAGAAAAACCATAAGACAAAACAAGATCAAGGGTATGACCTAGTATGTGGGTGGCTTGATCAATATGTTGAGTGAGACCAAATGCATTCACAGCATCACAGAACTCTTTTACCATTGGTTTATCTGGGCAGCATACATGAATATTAAAATCACCCAGTACTAGTAAGCGGTCATGCAATGACACAAAATGAGAGAGGAAGCCTGAAAATTCAGCAATAAAATCTTTATCTGGCTTAGGAGGTCTATAAATCAACACACACACCAGCGAGTTCGTTTTGGATTCCACTGTCATGCATTGAAGTTCAAAGGTACTGTAAGTCTTTGTTGGAAGCGACCGGATTTTCACAGCATTTTTGTATACAAGAGCTATGCCACCACCTCTTCCAACGCGTCTCGGAGTACTAACAAATGAACAGTTTGTAGGGCACAGTTCACCGAAGGCAGCAGACTCACTAACTCCGGCAACAATCCAGGTCTCCGTTAGAAACAATAAGTCCAGGTCATGGCGGCAGAAAAAGTCGTTCAGTATGAAAGTCTTATTTAGCACCGACCTGCAGTTGACAAGAGCTGCCTTAGCCACAAAGTGAGCCGCGGCTTGATGACATGGAGAGTAATCCAACGAGCGAATGTTTTGGGGGTTTATTCCACCACTGCGGATGCATAGCCTCGGTCGAGTGGGGATGACGACGGGCGTTGAGGAGGACTTCAGTGGAGCAGCAGAGACATGACAGGAGTAGATCAGATCCCACGAACGCCGAGTCAGGAAGATGTCATCACGGCCTGAGGAGACGGCATGGCACAGGTGAGGACCTAGTCCGAACGCCGAGTCAGGAAGATGTCATCGCGGCCTGAGGAGACGGCATGGCACAGGTGAAGTCCTAGTCCGAACGCCGAGTCAGGAAGATGTCATCGCGGCCTGAGGAGACGGCATGGCACAGGTGAGGTCCTAGTCCTGACTGCGAGTGGGCAAGTCTCGCCCAGCTCCTGATTTTCACCCGAAGGCCTCCACGTTTGCCCCGACGCTTACGACGCTTCTTGCGGTGGGCAGAGCAGCAAGAGAGCCGGCGTATGCACTCCAGGGGCGGCTGGATAAACGTGTGATGAAGCCGGTGATGAACGGCAGGAGTAGCACTGGTAAAGTGGTCCAGTGAGTCCTTAATGTGACTGTCTGACGATCGTAGATCCGAAGAGCAATGGAGTATTTCCAGTGCAGCAGCAGGAGAAGCAGGAGCAGACAAAACTTCAGACGGAGCTCACGGAGCAGACGGAACTTCAGACGGAGCTCACGGAGCAGACAGAACTTCAGACGTACAGGTGAGAGCTCACGGAGCAGACGGAACTTCAGACGGAGCTCACGGAGCAGACGGAACTTCAGACGGACAGGTAAGAGCTCACGGAGCAGACGGAACTTCAGACGGAGCTCACGGAGCAGACGGAACTTCAGACGGAGCTCACGGAACTTCAGACGGAGCTCACGGAGCAGACGGAACTTCAGACAGACAGGTAAGAGCTCACGGAGCAGACAGAACTTCAGACGGACAGGTAAGAGCTCACGGAGCAGACGGCAAGCCGACAAGCACACTGGCGCCATCATCCATTATTCATTGTTTTTATGAGTGTATTGCAGTGTGAATGCTTGTTGGTAGACAACACACAGCTGCTGGACATCTGAATTTCCCCTGTGGGGATGAATAAAAGTATCTATCTACATGTTTGAGTTTATGTGTGTGTGCGTGCGTGTTTCCTTGTGTGTGTGTTGATGAGCCTAAATAGTACGTTTGCAAAGAATTGCATGTTTAGGCCTACTCAAGGCCTATCTAGGCCTACTCAGTTACATCAGTTCTTCATGAAGATGGTGAATATTGTACGTTAATTGTAGCCTAGTTCTTGAAACTAATGAGTACAAGTAGGCTACTACTAATAGGCCTACACATGTTTTGGTACCCTGGAAATCCAGAGTTCTGGCGAGAGCGCAATGGAATTGACACAAAACAGATCTGTCTCCAAAAACTGTAATAGTTATGGTAATCAAAAACAGATGAGGCAGAGACATACCATACAATACAAGTTTGTCAGTTTGTGCTGAAATTCTTTTTGCATCTCTGGACAACTCATTTAAGGATAGGACAGAAACAATACATACATGTAGGACATAAAGCATCAATAGACAGGCATGTAGACTTACATGTAGGACATAAAGCATCAACAGACAAACATGAAACTTAGCCACACATGACAGTATCAAGCATGACAGAAGACAAGGCGGCATTCATGACAGAAATCTTCATGATTTCTTGACAGGGTCAGTATTGGGGGAACGGGGAACAGACCATCAATGGTCCCATTTTTCGGGGTGAAGTGCACAGATTAACACACATTTGCAACAGCTCGTTCACAGGACAATGACTCTCTTCTTCCCCTCAACACGGGGACAGGGACCGGGGTCTCGTCATGACTCAGTGAAGCTTTGAGATCACTCGGCCGTCCTTCACCTCGATTTTGACGATCAGGCTTTTCTTGGGCTCACAGCTGGGGCCGAAGAGCATACATTTTGAGGGTAACCTCCCAGCCTATGGGGAGGTTCCATTGTAACTGGGGAAGATGGGTGGATAAATAGACAGAATAGGGAAGCAGGAAAAACAAGTCTGTGGTGATGATGGTAAGTAATTATTCTGACCAAAATACTGAGTAGGCCTAAAATACTGAATTAAGAATGATTAAAAACAGTGAACAAATCCAATCCAATCAATAAAGCAATAAATCTAACAATGAAAACAAGGCTCACTTATTACAGGTCTGATCCATTTCATCCTGACTGCGGTCCAGCTCCACCTCCAGCTTCTGCTGGTCCCGGTCCAGACTGTCCATCTGCCGGCGCAGGTTGGTGCTCAGCTCGGCTACGATGTCGTCCATGTTGCCCTTGTACTGCTCTTGCTCCTGGAGAATCTTCAGGTTCCTCTCAAGCCTTTGCTTTTCCTGCTCAAGGTTGCACACCTGTGATAAAACAATTTGACGGTAAGTGGGCCATTTTTTCTGACCTCATGTGGACGAAATGAACTGCACCTACAAAGTGGTGGTAAATTGGTGGAATGGAATCAGTTTCTGGAGGCGTTGCTTAGAGGTAAGGAGTAGGCTTCTTCAAAGACGATGCAATAAAATTCTGTAGGCCAAATAGGCTACAATACACAACATTCAATGACATACAGCAATGCTTATAAATATAGAAAAGAACACACACCCTCCGAGGTGCTGGCAAGGGAAAATAAACTAAGAAAAAACTTTGTCGCCGCACACTCTTAATTCTTTTATTCCGAAACGTTGAAATGAAAGAATTAAGTGATTGAGTCTTTCAGAAATTATTGTTGGTAAGGAAATACGTAATTTACTACCAATTCGAACAAATTGCAATATAAAAAGTCTAAGAATGTGTCAAGAGTTAAAATCTACTTGAGCATAGTTAACACCCTTGAATTGACTGAACCGACATGCAAAATGACAATGTGAAACTAGAAATGCAATTCCAAGGAATTACCAGTGCATGAAAATGCTAAAGTTGTGATGTAAAATATCATGTATAGTTAAAACAGATAATACAGAGATGGTTACTACGGTGATGCTAGGATAGACATGGTGGTTGCATAGCTTAATAAAAGTTAGACTGTTTAAAAGCTGAATGTAGATAGTTTAAAAGTTGTTGATAGACAGTAGATAGTTTAAAAGGTGTTGATAGACAGCTAGTTTAATAGATAGTTTAACCCTTTAGCCGCCAGGGTTTAAAAAGAATAAATTGGATTTGTACATCAAAATTTCAAAAGGCCATGGCTTGCAAGTGGTCAGAGATAAAGTCCTACCATAAATGTGAAAATAATTTATTATGAACAGAAGTTTATGAAGGGGGTGAATTTACTCATCTAATTTGCATATTATGACGTCACTGGATGGTAACCACCGTGAATTATGCACATTTCAGTAAATACTAGATGTTGAACATATTTGAGCAGTTTTACTTTCTTTTTTTGTCATTTCACCGACATAACAAATGAACAGGAATACAGTCACATGTAAACCAACAATAGTAAACTATTACTATTACCACAAACCTTATTCTAATATACAATAAAGTAGCCTGGTCAAATCAGTTCCTATCGCGGGTGACTTTGTAGTTCTTCAGAGCCCTATTTTTACTACCCCTGCTGTCTTTACTACGTCCATTACGGACACTATCATCACCTTTACCACTGGCACCTTCAGCTACGTTGGGCAGAGGGTCGACATAAGCGTGGTATGCTTAGTGAACACTGTCGGAAAGACGCAAATGACGCACCTCCATTCACAGACGCAGCGTGACTAGACGATCGCTCATATTCTCCAAAAGGCAGATATTCTCCTTCAGAATCAGACTAGGTAAATAACAGACCCAAGACTTCATCACATGTTAACTTTTTCTTCAACATTTGGTGTATTTCTGCTTCAATTTGTGCAAAACTATGGCCTGCATTGCTTCCGTGTTATGGAGGAAATGCACGTCTTCTTATGTGTTTCTCGTGTATAATCGCGTGTAATACCACGTCCATTATGGACACTATCATCACTATTACCACTGGCATCTACAGCTATGTTGGGCAGAGGGTCGAAATATGCATTGTATGCTTAGTGAACACTGTCGGAAAGATGCAAATGACGCACCTCCATTCACAGACGCTCCGTGACTATCACTGCCAATAGATGATCGATCATATCCTCCAAAATGCAGATTTTATCCTTTAGAATCAAAATAGATGAATAAAAGACCCGATACTTCATCACACGTGATTTTTTTTTTCAACATTTGGTGTATTTCTGCTTCAATTTGTGCAAAACTATGGCCCGCATCGCTTCCGCGTTATGGAGGAAATGCACGTCTTTTTCGTGTGTTTCTCGCGTGTTTTTCACATGCTTCCTGAAAACTTTGAAAAAAAAGGTTGAGCTTGAATCGAAGCTCTTGGTGTCTGCCAACTAGTGGTCAAGAGTACAAATGAGATTTTACACTGTACTCGCGTCTATTGTCTGTTTTATTCAGTAATGACGCTTGTCGCAATATTGCGACATGGGCGGTTAGAGGGTTAAAAGTAGACCGTTTAAAAGTTGAAGGTAAATAGTTTAAAAGTTGTTGACAGACTGGAAGTTGAATGAATGTTGATATTCAAATAGTTTAATGGCTGTGTATAGGTAGATATTTGACGATAACTGAAAGTTGGAATGGCTCTAATGTTTGTTAGCAGTTATGCTAAGATTTTTAATTCTGCTAACCATGTTACTTAGCTAATGTTTTATAGCAGTGCTAACAATGTTAACATGCTAACCATGCTACTTAGCTAACTTAACTAACATTTTCTAGCAGTTTTGTTAAACATGCTAACTATGCTAGCAATGCTAACATGCTAACTATATTAACCATGTGACTTAGCTAACTTAGCTAATCATTTTTAGCAGTTATGCTAACTATGCTAACTAACATGTTAGCATGCTAACTATGTTAACAATGTTACTTAGCTAACCTAGCAAATCATTTTTAACAGTTTTGTTAAAAATGTTAACTAGCATGTTAACATGCTAGCATGCTAACTACGTTAACCATGTTACTTAGTTAACCTAGCTAATCATTTTTAACAGTTTTGTTAAAAATGCTAACAATGTTAACAATGTTAACATGCTAACTTTGCTAACCATGCTAACTAGCTACAGTAGGTAGGAGTCATAGTTGATGAAGTGTTGACGACAAGTTAAAAGTTGTTGATAGACAGCTAGTGAATGTATATAGTTTAAAAGTTGAATGTAGATAGTTTAAAAGTTGTTGATAGACAACTAGTTTAATACATAAATAGTTTAAAAGTAGACCGTTTAAAAGTTGAATGTAAAAACTTCAGCAGTTTATTGGGTTACATTGTTTAACAGTGGATTATTGTAGTGAGGACTTTTATTTTGAAACAGTTTTGGGCAGAGGAAACAGTTGAATAGGATGTGTAGTCTTAATTGACCCAGATTGTATGCTTAAAGCCTGAGGCTGCAGGGGGCCTGAACACCTGCCATAGGATTCTAATTGCTTAACGGCCGTATTATGATGTCACAATCGGCAAAGTTAAGTCTATGGGGATTAAAAAGTTTTTCTTTAATAGTATAAAAAGTATAAAAGTTTCAAAGTTGAAGACATAGCAGCTTCGTCCGTTTGAATACCTATGTTAAAGTTTGAATGAAGTTAAGTTAAACTGCTCAAGAGAAATAGCGTACGGAAAAAGTGGTAAGCGGAATAATTTGTTGCCTAGGAAGAGCAGTACAGTGCATTTTTATGCACTGTAATTACAGGACCTGCATAACATGTGCTCCACTAAACACATTTGTTAGAAGATTGCAGTGTCAAACAACAAGCCACAAAAGTAAACAATCAGATGTTGAAACAAATTGAGGACCATCCTATATTATATTTATTTATAGATGCAAAAATAGCATTGGCGATAACCCCGTAGCTCATTCTTAACCAAAATGTTAAACATTTTGATGTACTTCTCACACTTGTTTTGGTTGAATTATAACAAATGTTAAGCACCTTTTAAATATAATTTTGATGAAATGTAAAATCTGAGGTGAGAATAGGATTTCTCTGAACAGAAAAATTTGAACGATTTGGTGTAAACATTCCATTGTAATGGTAAGACTTAATCCAGTTAAATATTCAGAGAATACCTCCTCAGACTGCTTGCGAGTGTGCAAATTTGGACACCTGTTGATGTTACCCATTAATTTTCACACACACATTGTTTATATAAAGCTTTTATTATTGTGATAATTCACAAAGCTCCTGAAAGATTTTTTTAGTGTATACATCAAAAACAAAGACCACAAACATTGAAATTATCAGGTCTTCTTGCACAAACTGCTGATCTTATCTGTGAACAGGGTGTGTCATTCCACTGCAGAAGAGCTTCAGAAACAACATGAATGATTAGAAACACCACATGACAAAGGGACATTTTACAAAGTACTTAAATACTGGGTTGATATGTGCAACTTTAAAATAACTGTAGTTTACCTCCAAAATTCATTTCAAGACAGTTCTCGCTGTTCCCAGAGTTACTGGGTTCCCCTCTAGTCCAGTAGCTGAATTCAAATTTGGACCCATCACTCCAAAACCAGCTTCCTTCCTGCACAGTTGGGAAAAACAGAGGTAAGACCATTAGAAAGCTAGATACCGCATTGGGCTCGAGTGAGGGAAAGTGAAAACCAGCGCCCCAAGTGGTTGCGTTCCTATCGAAGAGCAGCTCCAATGTTAAGTCCCATAGACCTATTTTTAAAAAAATATTGTGAAGCCAAATCAGCGATGTTATCTACCAAAAATATTTCAGTGTCTATACAGTAATAATATTCTAACTGAAAATGTCAGACCCCATTTTGCCTTAAAATCGAAATTGCGCCTTTTGTTTCATAAACGAACTAGGCCTACAAAAGAATTCACGTGACTTTACCCTTCGACGTTACTCACGGTAGCATGGTTTGTTTATTAGCCTGGTTAGCATTGACACTTACAGCTAGCTCTTCATGTGAGTAGAAGCACAACACCAGTTATCCTGACATAAAGGTTATCACCATGCGGTTTACATCACGTTCCGTTACTACAAAAATATGTTAAGCCAGTTAAGCAAATTGCGCATTGATCAGTTAGATATTAAGCGCCCAAACATGTGAAGTCACATGCAGCTGTAGTTCCTTATCACCGTGTTACGACAAAAACTCAATTCAACTGATCCTAAAAATAAGGTATGACCACTTGAAGCAATAGAGGTGACCCCAGTGCCTAACATATGGAAGGCATTAAATTAAGATCCCAATGTGCACCGAGATATATATTTTTTTTAAATCCCATCCACTCCGCTAAACTCTAGGAACGCAACCACTAGATGGCGATGAGATTACTTTCCCTCCCTATACGTAAGCGCGGTCGCCATATTGCTGGGGACAACATGTTTACTGTCTATGGGCAACACTTGCCGGCAATCAGACACACCTGTTTGATTTCCAGTCAGAATCACGCGTTTCTCCATTGGCCTCCAGTTATTGTTGCCCCCACCAAGATGGCGTCGCTATTTACGTACACTCGGGAGCCCAATGCGGTATCTGGCTTTCTAATATCTATGGGTAAGACCACCTCAATCATCTGCTGGTGAAGCTTTAGCTTAGAAATGATTCTGCATGACAATAGAGGGCAATTATGTGCTCAGCCTAGTAAGGTAATGTCACTGATTGAAAACAAACTAGCCTGACCTTCTCTGCATCCGAACCCCCAATCCAGGTTTTAGGTACAACACTGTTCTCCCTCAGTAGGAGTTGTTGAATAAAGACATTTTCTTCAAAACTGTGCACAGATGCCAGATTACCTCCCTCTTGTATACAGAAGCTCTGGGGAGAAAAGAAACAAAATAACCAAAGTACATATTTCAGTAGTGCATATGTATAGGCCTATTTCAGTACATATTTCTTTTGCTATATGTTAACAAACTAAACAGTCTCAGTAAATACTAAACAGTATTTATTTGATTAAAGGAGAAATCGTGTGATTGACCTAAAGTGTGTTGAAACATGATACCGAGTGTGAACATGTCTCATAGCTCATCTCAGCTTGTCCCCTGCACTCAGAAATCTGGCACTAGTTAGCTGATGCTAAACAGTTTTTCGATGGGGGTGCCTCGGGCATCGGCCTAGCCATGCAAATAAATCACCGTTTTACACCACCACCATGTTTTACACCATTTACTGAGTGCAGGGGACAAGCCGAGATGAGCTATGAGACATACGTTCACACTTGGCATCATGTTTCAACACACTTTAGGTCAATATCACACCGAACTTCTCCTTTAACTGAGTTTCTTGTAAACCCACCTCTGCATCTGCCCATATTTTACTGCCAATAATTTTGAAGCAGCGTTGATTGTACTGTTCCCAGCCCACTGGACAAGTTCCTGAGTAGTATAAACATGGTTAAAAAAAATATACATAAGAACAGTTGAAATGGCTAGATTATATTTTCAATCTTCGGTGAAAAAACTGACATTAGTTGCATCAGCAACCTTTTGCTAAAGTCTGGTTTTTCAGATCAAACTGAATTGGCAACATCTTACTTTCATACAGGACACAGGGATCGTCCTGGCACCAGCTAAGAAGCAGGTGAAACAAATCAAATAGTTGTTCTTACCCCAACGAGCTGGAGAGTCAGTCTTTTTCCCAGACTGAGCTAGAGAATGGAATTCCAAAGCAAAACATAAAAAGGTGAAATGTCGAAGTAGTGAGAGAAAGTGGGAATGAGAAAGGTGAGATCCAGTTAAATGGAGAGACAGAGAAAAGGTTAATTTTAAGTTGTTGCGCAGTTAATTAGACACACAGGTGTTTTAATTAAATATCTCAAAGCTTAATTAATGTCAATAGTAACACCTGGGCCTGCCATAGGTCTCATGTCAAAATGGCTGCTGTGTAAAAGGCCCATTGAAAGACATTGACTGGAGGGGCACACAGAGAAAGGGCAGTTCTTTATGAGTTTCATCAGGTCCATTATCACAGGTGTACTAATCAAGCACCATGCACTCATAATCTAGGTGCTTGATTTCACACACCTGTGGCAAGGGACTGATGAAACCAGTGAATATATACAGTATGGTCAGTGTGGTCCTACAGTACACAGCTGCATTAGTTTAATTAGCCAATGCATCGCCATGGCACCTCAGTACGGTTTTCAATTTTCAATTTCCGGCCGAAGCTGCGTTGTATTGATTCGAATGTGGCGGTAGACAGTGCTTGACGCATCCTAAGCCATGTAAAAGCAAACTTAAATTTTTCTGCCAGTCATATTACAGAATTGTCAACATTTCAAAGAAAGAAGTTGAAGCATATACCAGTTAGCCTGCCGAGACGAAGTTCTAATGGAAACAGAATAAACAGAAGATGAAAAGCGGAAAGGCTTTCCGGTGTTAGGAATAAGGTGGCTGGAAAGACAGATAGAGGGTTGAGCAGTTAAATAGGAAGGACTATTAGAAATACAAAAAGTTTAAAAAGTAAATGAAATTGGGAGAGATAGATACAAAAGTAAGAGGAAGTGAAGAGAATAGTAGTGAGAGAAAGTGGGGAAAGGAGAAGTAAGAGACCCAGTTGAATGGAGACAGAGGGAAAAGTTATTTTCAAGTGACTAGATAGAGTGTTGTCAACGGACACAACTAAGCAGTAGGTTGCAGGATACACACACAAACAGGGATCTCATGGACACCAGCTCTAAGAAGCAAGGGGGAACAAATGAAATAGTTCTTACCCTGAATGGCTGGAGAGTCATCAGTCCTGTTCTCAGACTGATGAATGATCCCTGGAATTAGAGACAGTTCGGGTTAAAACAAATGGCTCTGGAACGAGTCCGTATAGTAGAGCAACGGTTCTCAAACTGAAATATAGACGTTAAGAATATATGTTTAATCAGTGTTGTGTATAAGGGGGTCCCTTGCCCCAAAACATTTGAGAACACTGGAAGTACAACCAATTCAGATTAAAACACAGTATTGTAGAGTGTTGTGATCATACAACTTGTATCTTATTCTTTGGTTGGATTTTTACATAGCCTACACAACATACAATAAAAACAGTGGTAGAGATGAGACAGTGTTTTATTATTCTACTACAATGATGATTAGCCCTCACTTACAAATGCTGAAATGATTGATGTGTGAAAAACCTTCTTACCTGCAGTAGAACTCATGACACACACAGAGAGGAGTAAAATGGACATCACAGTCTTCATGGTGCCGTCCGTCCGCCTTGGAAAAAGAATTAGGTGTCTTCTAGTTTGGAGTGGGTTACCTGCTGGAGTATGACAGCACTATTTATACGCTCGCTAGGCCGTCTACTCGTTTTCAGGTGTGACAGCTAACGAGCTGCACCTGTGTGCAGGTGTCCAGAATAAAAGGGCTGCCTCCTTACTTTGGATTTAATCATTTTAACAAATTTTCTTTTTCTGTTAGTATATACTTTAGTCACACATTTGTTTTCGTATTTGATTTATCTGTGTATAATAATGATAATAATAATAATAATAATCTTTATTTGTATAGCACCTTTCATTCACAGAATGCAGCTCAAATTGCTTTACATTTGAAACATTTAAAACATTTAACACAATAATAGAGAAGAAAATAATAATAATACATTTTGAGGCTAATGCAGCTAGTTGCTGCGGTACACTCTAAGTAGAAGAGCCTTAAAGATCCTTTTGGGGTTCTTCACCATTGCCACTGTGGAGGAACCTTTTCAGGTCAGAGAGTTTCTTAAGGGAAGTTCTATGAAAGGTTCAAGGAACCCTTAAATTATTAGACCTTACTATTATTTTTTAGATGTATTAGGGGTCCAAGCAGCGAAGCTGCTTTTGTGAAATTCTGTCCACAGGGTGTGCTCTCACTATCTCCAGTATGTCCAATCCTATTCAAACTATTCCAACGATATCAAGCACCATATTATAGAATACTGACAATATCCCTACCATGAGCCTAAACCAGATATACACCAGATTTTAAAAACGGAATTTATCTTTGGGGGTTAGTAACTTCATGAGCTGAAAAAAAAGTTATATCGCTACCACCCCTGCACTGCTACCAAGATTTTTCTAGTACTAGGGGTGTATACCTTGCCAAAAATCACTATGAGACTTTGCCCCCCCCCCCCCCCCCAGATGATACCGATGGCCCAAATTTGGGGCCCTGGCTCATGGACTTACACACAGTAGGCTACAATTCCAAAGTTAGCTCCCTCCGTCAGGCCATAATGCAAGCGACTAGAACAAGAGGTCTACTCCCACCACTTCAGCTTGGAGTCGGGGTACAAATGCTGTTTCTTGTTTTGTGCTAGTGTTTTGGGATTTGTGAACTTCTTCCGGCACTCTACATGAATTCCTTGGCCAGGGACTACAGTTATGTATGCATTGTTGACTGGCTCTGTGGATATCTTGAAAATGAACTTTATTACTTTCACAGTTGAATTGAAAACCAAATTATCTGAAGTCTCCTTATTTCATGTGACTGATTTAACAAACTGCTTTGACTCAAATTAAATGTGAAGCCCCTGCACGGCCGTCACGGCGCCACCCACTGGTCTGGCATGTGCACTACAGCACTTTTAGCCGCTTTCACCTCTGTGTGTGCGCCATCTTGATTGTGATTGTTCCTCCGTTAATCACAAACACACACACACACACACACTGATTAACTGCGCCAGGTCGTCCCTCTGACTGCTTCACTATTGTACTGTCTTTGTGCATCACACGGCAAAAGGTTGAGTGAGAGAGTGTGTATGTGTGAGTGTGTTTGAGGGAGGGAGAGAATCCTGCTTGTCAAGACAGACCTGCTCCAGGGATGGCCATCTGTACAATAAGTAAACAATAAAAGTCTTAACCAAACCAATATACTGTGAGTTTCCATTGTGGGCAGTTTCTTGACCGGTATTATGGCCACATTTACTGTCCCCAGACTGCTGTTTTGCCACATGACCAGTACGATTATACGATTATCTATAAGCAGTAGTAGTAGTATCATATTCTTATTTTTATTATTCTTATTCTTATTGCAACAAAGCAATCTTATTCTTAACAACTCTATTTGTATCAGTTTTTAAGCTATATTTGATAGATTCATAGCACTTTTTAAGAGTTTGCGTTAATTGATGCATGTTTCAATCGGGGATCAAACCGGCGATTTTCTGATTTTTCCTGTTTTATTCTATTCTCCTTCCCCTTCTCCCCCCTTCAGACTATTGTACCCCAGCTTAGCAAGTAGGTGAGATTTCTGAAACTATTTTAATGTATTTATTTTCCTTTACTATTTTTTCATATTCTGAACTTAGAGGCAGAGAGAACATTTGTTTTTTTGACAACTTTTCATAATCTACCCAAGTTAACACAGTTTATCACCCGGACAGAAGAAATACTCTTTTCTGATTGGCTGGCGGGGTGGCTTTTAATTGAATAACGGGACACCTATGAAGTTTAATCGCCGTTCCATATCAATCCTTATGAATGGTAACTATAACAACCATAGTAGGACGACAGTTGAGCCTGGAGGCAGGCTTTGCAACAATGGAATCAACGGTAAACAAGCTAACTCAGGGTTGCCAACTTTGGGTGTTTGGCTGGAGTGAGATTTTGTGAAGTCATAGTGCGTGTGCGTTAAATTTTTCCCTAAACCTAATTTTAAAAATGTCTGCCCTGACTTTTTTGCTATACAGTATAATCCCTGATTTAAGTTTCTTCAAAATGTACAATTAAATTATTGATTGCACTTGAAAACAAGACCAGTGTTTTAACCCTGTGGCATGGAAGGATTATGAGCCACTGGGCCCCTGGGCACAGACATGAAAAGGGCCCCCCTGCCTACCTGAAAAAGGTAGTAGCTCAGTAGAAAAAATTGAAAAATAACCCCTTAAATGATGACTTCTGGCGAGTTTTGTGGAAAGAAATGGACAGATTGATACTTATGAATGTGTGTATGAGTGTACGTATGTATCAGGGATGGAAATAGCCTAAAATATTTTTTTCCACCTACCATTGTGGCTGGTGGATTCCAAAGTCTACCAGCCACTAGAGATACAGTATGAACATTTGATGAAAAATCATGACCAAAATGATCACGGTTGTTGGTATTGCAATATGATTAAAATGTGCTGACTTTTCTTCTAAACCTACCATCAATGTTGGACAGAACTCATAATTGGCCTGCCCTTCATGCCCAGTAGCAACAAATCTAAAGGTCAACAGAACAGCTATAGTGTCATAAAAGTGGTGTGGCTCCTTTAAGACCCAATCCACTGGTGTGAGTTCTGGAGCCATCCAACTTTATCTAACTCTATACTATTGTAACGATTAACATTACACTCAAAACTAAGGAGAAATACAGACATAAACCCCAATTGTTCGCTCCCGTATCCCAGCATGCCCTGCGTGGGAGAACACTAACAATGTCTTGTGCGCCGACATTACACTATCCTACATCATCTGATTTTAATATTATGTCTAGGCTACAGTATATTTAACATTTATTTTCTATTTGGCCTGTTATGAAATTATGCATTGACCAATATAAGCACACTTTTTTTAAGACACTTAAATACATGCATGCTTAGCATTTTGTGAAAAAACAAATCATTATGGCTACATCGACAAACTCTTAGCCATGAGCTATATATCCTCTGATTTTAATATTTACACATATGTAGGTATTTAGGCACAGCTCAGTTTTAAGACACTTAAAGCCTAAAATAAATTTGCTACCATTTCAAAACCGGATTACTCTAGAACGGCTTATTGTACAGGGGATTGCATTATACCTTTGTGTTCGGTAAGGTCTGCTGTTTTTTCTGGTTTATGGTTTGACATGTGTGGAACGAAAAGTTTGTGAGATATTCCTCCTATAGGAATTGAAATGAGCGCAGAGCTATAGTAGCCTAATATGAGTATTTCTTGAAAGTTGATTTATTTTTCTCGCAAACCGTTTATCGCAGCAAATAGCGGCTATAGCACCTTATAAAATATGAGAAAAAGTTTTTTTATGTGATGTCTGTGAGGCTACTTCGCGAGTAGTTCCTAGAGAAGAATGGGCGGCCACACTTTATGTCGGTCTGCCTCATGTCTAAATAGCAGCGTGTTCCGTGAAGGTGTCGCGGACGGACCGGATTAAAATAGCCTAGTCAGCGAATCAACAATCAGAGAAAACCGCGCTGAGAACGTTGTATAGGCAGATATTAGACCTACCTGCTGTTGGTCTAGACATATATATGCCTTAAACTCGTATCCTGTCATTTTGAAACAATGCTGTGGTCTAGTCTAGTCATCAACACAAAATGAACGGATTGCAAAAAAAAAAGAATGGATTTGGCGTGACATTTCTTGAGTGTGCGTGAGAGCGTGAGATTGGTGCTGAAAGCGTGAGTGTCACGCCAGATGCGTGAGAGTTGGCAACCCTGGCTAACTGTCCATGCTATCGTTGTTATAGGGCCAATGAAAGTTGTACAACAAGCTGAACTAGTGGGCTTCTTTTTAAACAGAACCGTGTGTTTCCTTTGTGTGCTATAAAGGCGACTGTTGCCTACAGTGGCAACCGGGTGATAAGCGGGATAACGGCCTTCGAGGTGTGTCCAGTTATACGGAATTAATGGACTCGGGCGGAGGCAGTTCTTTGCCCCTCGTCCATTAATTCCGTATAACAGGACACCTCGGCGGCTGTTATCCCGTACATAAGTATGTGATTTCCCCCATCTCTGAATGTTCAGGTAGACTGTTATCCCGTACATAAGTATCTCTGAATGTTCAGGTAGACTGTTATCCCGTACATAAGTATCTCTGAATGTTCCAGGTAGGCTGTTATCCCGTACATAAGTATGTGATTGAGGCTGTTATCCCGTACATAAGTATCTCTGAATGTTCCAGGTAGGCTGTTATCCCGTACATAAGTATCTCTGAATGTTCAAGGTAGGCTGTTATCCCGTACATAAGTATGTGATTTCCCCCATCTCTGAATGTTCCAGGTAGACTGTTATCCCGTACATAAGTATCTCTGAATGTTCCAGGTAGGCTGTTATCCCGTACATAAGTATGTGATTTCCCCCATCTCTGAATGTTCCAGGTAGGCTGTTATCCCGTACATAAGTATCTCTGAATGTTCCAGGTAGACTGTTATCCCGTACATAAGTATGTGATTGAGGCTGTTATCCCGTACATAAGTATCTCTGAATGTTCCAGGTAGGCTGTTATCCCGTACATAAGTATCTCTGAATGTTCCAGGTAGACTGTTATCCCGTACATAAGTATGTGATTGAGGCTGTTATCCCGTACAAGTATCTCTGAATGTTCCAGGTAGGCTGTTATCCCGTACATAAGTATCTCTGAATGTTCCAGGTAGACTGTTATCCCGTACATAAGTATGTGATTGAGGCTGGTATCCCGTACATAAGTATGTGATTGAGGCTGTCATCCCGTACATAAGTATGTGATTGAGGCTGTTATCCCGTACATAAGTATGTGATTGAGGCTGTTATCCCGTACATAAGTATCTCTGAATGTTCCAGGTAGACTGTTATCCCGTACATAAGTATGTGATTTCCCCCATCTCTGAATGTTCAGGTAGACTGTTATCCCGTACATAAGTATCTCTGAATGTTCCAGGTAGACTGTTATCCCGTACATAAGTATGTGATTGAGGCTGTTATCCCGTACATAAGTATCTCTGAATGTTCCAGGTAGGCTGTTATCCCGTACATAAGTATGTGATTGAGGCTGTTATCCCGTACATAAGTATGTGATTGAGGCTGTTATCCCGTACATAAGTATGTGATTGAGGCTGTTATCCCGTACATAAGTATCTCTGAATGTTCCAGGTAGACTGTTATCCCGTACATAAGTATGTGATTTCCCCCATCTCTGAATGTTCAGGTAGACTGTTATCCCGTACATAAGTATCTCTGAATGTTCCAGGTAGACTGTTATCCCGTACATAAGTATGTGATTGAGGCTGTTATCCCGTACATAAGTATCTCTGAATGTTCCAGGTAGGCTGTTATCCCGTACATAAGTATGTGATTGAGGCTGTTATCCCGTACATAAGTATGTGATTGAGGCTGTTATCCCGTACATAAGTATCTCTGAATGTTCCAGGTAGACTGTTATCCCGTACATAAGCAGTGTTGGGCAAGTTACTTCAAAAGCGTAATGCATTATTTATTACTTGTTACTGTCATCTCAAAGTAATTTGTTACATCACAATATTACTGTCTTTGAATTGTAAGGCATTACACTACGTTTACATTACTTTCACCAAAATAACAGGAAATATGGATTTGGTGTTCTCAATAGATCTGTTCAATGCAGCTCATTACATGGCAGGAGGTGATGTGGTATGGCATAATGACTGAGCTAGGTTTAAGGCAATATAATAAGAACAATATAATGGTTGCAGTTATGGCTCATGGGACGATGTAGGCCCCAAAAGCCAAAGGTCACTCACAACTTAGGGCTCCCCCTATTAAGTCAGGTTCTGCTCAAGGTTTCTTCCTGGAATATGGAAGTTTTTCCTTGCCACAGTTGCCATATGGCGTGCTTGTGGGGGGTAAGAGGGTTAAGGCTGCCAGTCTTATGACATGTAATTTTCTATATTTTTGATATGTTGCTGAGTGGATCATAAACGGCCCCAGCAATGAAGAAATGTGATTGATAATGACTGACTGACTATTATTTTGTTACATGCTTCAAATGTAAAACACTTTGAGCTGCATTCTGTGTATGAAAGGTGCTATACAAATAAAGCTTATTATTATTATTATTATTATTATAACTTAATATAGTAAAATATAGCCATAGTGAAATTGTATGTTGACTTTAAATGGTTCTCATCATTGCTGGTTGCCTTTCCTTCCACATGGCTACGATCTTTGTCTGTAAAAGCAACATTTTAGTTATTCTCACTGCTTGAAATGAGAAGTATAGCCTAACCATGTTAGATCTGTTGCATGAATGGCAGAGATAACTCCAATTCCCTTTCTACAGTCATCTAAACAAGGCAATCAAATTCCAGGACCAGCATAGATGACTTTTTTAATTCTTGGATAATCTTCTCTGGTGCCAATTGAGCATTTCTCAATTTTTGATTAAAAAGCAAAGTAACTTCAGTTACTGAGAATTGTACCGAGTAAAATATTACTGAAATTGTATTGGTAATGCCTTACATTACTACATTACAGCAAAAAGCAATGCATTACTGTAATTACATTACTTTTTTAATGCATTATTCCCAACACTGTACATAAGTATGTGATTGAGGCTGTTATCCCGTACATAAGTATGTGATTGAGGCTGTCATCCCGTACATAAGTATGTGATTGAGGCTGTTATCCCGTACATAAGTATGTGATTGAGGCTGTTATCCCGTACATAAGTATCTCTGAATGTTCCAGGTAGACTGAAGAGCCAGCAGCAGGGCTCAACATTATTGGTTGCACGGTTGCCGTTGGCAACCAAATTGTGACACGTGGCAACCGGCTCATCACCCCTGGTTGCCCCTGAGGCAATCACATATTGTAACTTTTTTCTTGTACTTATTATGATTTTCATTGCAATAAACCAGATGTACCACGAAGCGGTACAAAATATGCCCGCCGCTCAGTCCTGCACATTCTCTCCGCAAAAATAAATCACGCTTGTCAATTTGTTTCCATCTCGTACTCCATCCCCTACTCTTGCAATGTTTGTGTATGTAAATGAGTGTGTGCATGTGTGCATTTGCTTTTGTGTATATGTGTGCTTCTCTGTGTGTCTGTTTTCGCTTGTGAGTGTGTGTGGGGGGGTAATGGGGTGTGTCTGTGTATGTGTCTGCTTGCCTGCATGTGTGTGTGTGTTTTATGTGTCTGTGCATGTGTGTGTGTGTGTGCGAATGCTTGCTTGTGTGTGTTTTTATGTGTGTGGGTGTACAGACGTACAAATACCTGGGAGTCCACCTGGACCATAAACTGGACTGGTCAGTGCATGTAAATGCAGCATGCTGGAAAGGTCAGAGCAGGCTCTTTTTTCTCAGGAAGCTAAAATCCTTCCAAGTCTGTAATCGGATGCTGTACCTTTTCTATCAGTCGGTTGTGGCCAGTGCAGTGTTCTTTGCTGTGGTGTGCTGGGGCAGCTGTATGACAGCCAGGGAGGGGAACCGACTTGACTAACTGGTCAGGAAGTGTGTCAGTGTTGGGGAGGAGGGTGGACTCTGTAGGAGATTTGGTGGATGAAAGAATGAGGAGCATGATGAAGTCCATCCTCAGTAACAGGAGCCACCCGCTGCATGACACTGTGGTGGCCCAGCAAAGCAGCTGCAGTGACCGACTCCTCTCCATGAGCTGCAGTGACCGACTCCTCTCCATGAGCTGCAGTGACCGCCTCCTCTTCCTGAGCTGCAGTGACCGATTCCTCTCCATGAGCTGCAGTGACCGACTCCTCTCCATGAGCTGCAGGACTGAGAGGTTCAGGAGGTCATTTGCTCCGGCCGTGTAAGACTACTTAACGGACCTGTTTGAAGAGCATTAATTATTTACTACTAATGATAGTAGCTTGTTTTGGGACTCTTTTTATTTTATTTTATTAGTAAGGTAAGTAAGTAAGTAAATTTAATTTATAGAGCACTTTTAAAACAGTTTCCACTGACCAAAGTGCTGCACAGAGGATATGGCTAAAAAATAAAAGCAAATCAGAACAAGCAAAATATAAAAGGCAAGCACAGAGAGAAGCAAGACAAATACAGAAATACAATAGACAAATAGACAGCCCTAAACAAATAAATAGCAACAGTACAGAAGACACTTGAATATGAAGAAGAGAGGAGAGAGATGGACAGCTAGGAAGCAGGGAAGGCCAAGGAGTAAAGGTGGGTCTTTAGTCTTGATTTAAAAGTGGTGATGGAGGGAGACAGTCTAACATCTGGGGGCAGACAATTCCACAGACGTGGGGCTGCTACCGCAAAAGCTCTATCGCCTCTTTGCTTGAGGCAGGTGCGGGCCACAGAGAGAAGACCCTTGTCGGCAGATCTAAGGGACCTGGATGCTGAGAGGGGATGGAGGAGGTCTAAAATATATGAGGGAGCCAACCTATGTAATGCCTTATAAACAATCAGAAGGACTTTGAAGTGGACCCTAAAGCTAACGGGGAGCCAGTGTAAGGAGGCCAGAACAGGGGTGATGTGTTGGTATTTCTTGGTGCCAGTAAGCATCCTAGCAGCTGCATTTTGTACCAATTGCAGACGAGAAAGTTGGGACTGGGGGAGACCAAGATAAAGGGAGTTGCAATAATCTAACCGGGATGTAACAAATGCATGAATTACTGTTTCTAAGTCCATGGGAGACAGAGAGGGTTTGAGATGGGAAATAATTCTCAGCTGATGGAAGCTACTCTTGATAACAGAACTAATCTGCCTTTTAAAACAGAGCTCTGAATCAAGGATGACACCTAGATTTTTGGCATGTGGCTTGACAAAAGAGGAGAGGTGGGCTAATTTTCCTTCAATCAGGGGTCTAGCTTTAGAAGGACCAAAAATTATGACCTCTGTCTTATTATCATTTAGCTGAAGGAAGTTATTATTCATCCAGCACTTAATATCCTGGAGACAATCCAGAAGAGGCTGAATGGAGTTATCAGATCTTAAGGGCAGGTATAGCTGGGTGTCATCAGCATAGAAGTGAAAAGAGATGTCATATTGCCGGATGATGTCACCAAGGGGGAGCATGTATAAACAGAACAGCAAAGGGCCCAAAATGGAGCCTTGCGGGACCCCATAGAAAACAGGAGCTGAGGAGGAAGAGGAGCAACCAAGGGATACTGAGAAGGTTCTGTGTCTGAGGTAGGAGCTGAACCAAAGTAGTGCTGTCCCCTTTATGCTACCCAGTCCTCAAGACGGGTAAGGAGGGTGTTGTGGTCCACAGTATCAAACGCTGCGCTGAGGTCCAATAGAACCAGGATTGCATTTTGACCTGAATCTAGAGTGAGAAGCAGATCGTTGGTGACTTTTAGCAGAGCCGATTCAGTACTGTGGAGTGTTCTAAAACCTGACTGGAAGGGCTCAAGGATGTTATGCTCAGTCAGGAAGGGAAGCAACTGGGCCAGCACTACTTTCTCCAGTACCTTGGAAAGGAAAGGGAGTTTAGAGATGGGGCGGTAGTTATTCAAAGAATTTGCATCCAGGTTGGGCTTTTTAAGCAGGGGTTGGACCACCGCATGCTTAAAGCAGGCAGGGACAGCACCAGATGTCAAACAGGAGTTGATAACTAGCTGTATGGAAGGGCCCAACACATCAAAGGCATCTTTCAAGATAGGAGAGGGGACAACATCACCAGGGGAAGATGTGGGTTTCATACAGAGGACTATGTCCTTGAGATCTGCTAGCGATACATCAGCAAAGTGACTGAAAGTAAATAAAGGGCCTGAAGACACCTTAACTGGGGGGGAAGGCAGAGGAGGGGGAGAGAACAGTGCTCTGGTGTTTTCGATTTTATCAATGAAAAATGTCTTAAATTTCTCACAAGCATCAATACTTGTGAAGGGAGCCGGTGAGAGTGGAGGGTTGGTGATTTGATTAATAGTGTGAAACAGAATTTTGGGTCTGTTAGCATGTTGATTAATAATATCAGAGAAGTATTTAATTCTGGCTGCTTTGGCGGCTGCCTGGAAGAATGCTAGAGTAGATTTAAAAATGTCCTGGGAGACTGTAAGACGGTCTTTTAACCATTTCCTTTCAGCTCTCCGGCAGGCCTGCCTGAGTGAGCGGGAGGCATCATCTAACCAGACCAGGCCTGCCTGAGTGAGCGGGAGGCATCATCTAACCAGACTTGAGATTTAAATTTCGGACGCTTGTGACAAAGAGGAGCCACCATATCAAGAATGTCTGAGCAGGAGGAGTGGAGAAGAGCAACCATATCATCTGGGCTGGATGAGGCAGAGGAGGCTGAGGACATGGTGGTAGCAATGGCCTCGAGAGAACTGAGCTGCTGACTGAGAATGTATACAGCGAGAGTAGCGGCCAGTAGCTTTAGCCGCCTGCACAGGGTTAGAGATGGCAAAGTTAAATAAAACAGGTAAATGGTCAGAGAAGGACGTTTCCTCAACCATAATATTACCTACAGAAAAACCATAAGACAAAACAAGATCAAGGGTATGACCTAGTATGTGGGTGGCTTGATCAATATGTTGAGTGAGACCAAATGCATTCACAGCATCACAGAACTCTTTTACCATTGGTTTATCTGGGCAGCATACATGAATATTAAAATCACCCAGTACTAGTAAGCGGTCATGCAATGACACAAAATGAGAGAGGAAGCCTGAAAATTCAGCAATAAAATCTTTATCTGGCTTAGGAGGTCTATAAATCAACACACACACCAGCGAGTTCGTTTTGGATTCCACTGTCATGCATTGAAGTTCAAAGGTACTGTAAGTCTTTGTTGGAAGCGACCGGATTTTCACAGCATTTTTGTATACAAGAGCTATGCCACCACCTCTTCCAACGCGTCTCGGAGTACTAACAAATGAACAGTTTGTAGGGCACAGTTCACCGAAGGCAGCAGACTCACTAACTCCGGCAACAATCCAGGTCTCCGTTAGAAACAATAAGTCCAGGTCATGGCGGCAGAAAAAGTCGTTCAGTATGAAAGTCTTATTTAGCACCGACCTGCAGTTGACAAGAGCTGCCTTAGCCACAAAGTGAGCCGCGGCTTGATGACATGGAGAGTAATCCAACGAGCGAATGTTTTGGGGGTTTATTCCACCACTGCGGATGCATAGCCTCGGTCGAGTGGGGATGACGACGGGCGTTGAGGAGGACTTCAGTGGAGCAGCAGAGACATGACAGGAGTAGATCAGATCCCACGAACGCCGAGTCAGGAAGATGTCATCACGGCCTGAGGAGACGGCATGGCACAGGTGAGGACCTAGTCCGAACGCCGAGTCAGGAAGATGTCATCGCGGCCTGAGGAGACGGCATGGCACAGGTGAAGTCCTAGTCCGAACGCCGAGTCAGGAAGATGTCATCGCGGCCTGAGGAGACGGCATGGCACAGGTGAGGTCCTAGTCCTGACTGCGAGTGGGCAAGTCTCGCCCAGCTCCTGATTTTCACCCGAAGGCCTCCACGTTTGCCCCGACGCTTACGACGCTTCTTGCGGTGGGCAGAGCAGCAAGAGAGCCGGCGTATGCACTCCAGGGGCGGCTGGATAAACGTGTGATGAAGCCGGTGATGAACGGCAGGAGTAGCACTGGTAAAGTGGTCCAGTGAGTCCTTAATGTGACTGTCTGACGATCGTAGATCCGAAGAGCAATGGAGTATTTCCAGTGCAGCAGCAGGAGAAGCAGGAGCAGACAAAACTTCAGACGGAGCTCACGGAGCAGACGGAACTTCAGACGGAGCTCACGGAGCAGACAGAACTTCAGACGTACAGGTGAGAGCTCACGGAGCAGACGGAACTTCAGACGGAGCTCACGGAGCAGACGGAACTTCAGACGGACAGGTAAGAGCTCACGGAGCAGACGGAACTTCAGACGGAGCTCACGGAGCAGACGGAACTTCAGACGGAGCTCACGGAACTTCAGACGGAGCTCACGGAGCAGACGGAACTTCAGACAGACAGGTAAGAGCTCACGGAGCAGACAGAACTTCAGACGGACAGGTAAGAGCTCACGGAGCAGACGGCAAGCCGACAAGCACACTGGCGCCATCATCCATTATTCATTGTTTTTATGAGTGTATTGCAGTGTGAATGCTTGTTGGTAGACAACACACAGCTGCTGGACATCTGAATTTCCCCTGTGGGGATGAATAAAAGTATCTATCTACATGTTTGAGTTTATGTGTGTGTGCGTGCGTGTTTCCTTGTGTGTGTGTTGATGAGCCTAAATAGTACGTTTGCAAAGAATTGCATGTTTAGGCCTACTCAAGGCCTATCTAGGCCTACTCAGTTACATCAGTTCTTCATGAAGATGGTGAATATTGTACGTTAATTGTAGCCTAGTTCTTGAAACTAATGAGTACAAGTAGGCTACTACTAATAGGCCTACACATGTTTTGGTACCCTGGAAATCCAGAGTTCTGGCGAGAGCGCAATGGAATTGACACAAAACAGATCTGTCTCCAAAAACTGTAATAGTTATGGTAATCAAAAACAGATGAGGCAGAGACATACCATACAATACAAGTTTGTCAGTTTGTGCTGAAATTCTTTTTGCATCTCTGGACAACTCATTTAAGGATAGGACAGAAACAATACATACATGTAGGACATAAAGCATCAATAGACAGGCATGTAGACTTACATGTAGGACATAAAGCATCAACAGACAAACATGAAACTTAGCCACACATGACAGTATCAAGCATGACAGAAGACAAGGCGGCATTCATGACAGAAATCTTCATGATTTCTTGACAGGGTCAGTATTGGGGGAACGGGGAACAGACCATCAATGGTCCCATTTTTCGGGGTGAAGTGCACAGATTAACACACATTTGCAACAGCTCGTTCACAGGACAATGACTCTCTTCTTCCCCTCAACACGGGGACAGGGACCGGGGTCTCGTCATGACTCAGTGAAGCTTTGAGATCACTCGGCCGTCCTTCACCTCGATTTTGACGATCAGGCTTTTCTTGGGCTCACAGCTGGGGCCGAAGAGCATACATTTTGAGGGTAACCTCCCAGCCTATGGGGAGGTTCCATTGTAACTGGGGAAGATGGGTGGATAAATAGACAGAATAGGGAAGCAGGAAAAACAAGTCTGTGGTGATGATGGTAAGTAATTATTCTGACCAAAATACTGAGTAGGCCTAAAATACTGAATTAAGAATGATTAAAAACAGTGAACAAATCCAATCCAATCAATAAAGCAATAAATCTAACAATGAAAACAAGGCTCACTTATTACAGGTCTGATCCATTTCATCCTGACTGCGGTCCAGCTCCACCTCCAGCTTCTGCTGGTCCCGGTCCAGACTGTCCATCTGCCGGCGCAGGTTGGTGCTCAGCTCGGCTACGATGTCGTCCATGTTGCCCTTGTACTGCTCTTGCTCCTGGAGAATCTTCAGGTTCCTCTCGAGCCTTTGCTTTTCCTGCTCAAGGTTGCACACCTGTGATAAAACAATTTGACGGTAAGTGGGCCATTTTTTCTGACCTCATGTGGACGAAATGAACTGCACCTACAAAGTGGTGGTAAATTGGTGGAATGGAATCAGTTTCTGGAGGCGTTGCTAACGGCTCCCACACACAGCTGCGTGCTTCGCGTTGCTGGAGACGCATCCCATTCACTTTACATGGGCTCACGTGATCCGTTGCCGAACTGAATTGTGGGTCCGTCGTGTTGCGTTTCTCCCGCCGCTCGCGTTGGAGTTCAGCTGTTGCTGCACCGACAGACGGCACCGGCCAATCAAGCCAATCTACAGACAGCACCAACCAATCACATTATGGTTTTACTTCGTCATTTGCATAGCTACCGTCGGGAACACCCACTGGCATGCATTGACGGAACGCAGCTGTGTGTGGGAGCCGTTAGAGGTAAGGAGTAGGCTACTTCAAAGACGATGCAATAAAATTCTGTAGGCCAAATACAATACACAACATTCAATGACATACAGCAATGCTTATAAATATAGAAAAGAACACACCCTCCAAGGTGCTGGCAAGGGAAAATAAACTAAGAAAAAAAAAAAACTGTCGCCGCACACTCTTAATTCTTTTATTCCGAAACGTTGAAATGAAAGAATTAAGTGATTGAGTCTTTCAGAAATGATTGTTGGTAAGGAAATATGTAATTACTACCAATTAGAACAAATTGCAATATAAAAAGTCTAAGAATGTGTGATGCCTTTCAAGAGTTAAAATCTACTTGAGCATAGTTAACACCCTTGAATTGACTGAACCGACATGCAAAATGACAATGTGAAATTACAGGACCTGCATAACATGTGCTCCACTAAACACATTTGTTAGAAGATTGCAGTGTCAAACAAGCCACAAAAGTAAACAATAAATCAGATGTTGAAACAAATTGAGGACCATCCTATATTATATTTATTTATAGATGCAAAAAAAGCATTGGCGATAACCCCGTAGCTCATTCTTAACCAAAATGTTAAACATTTTGATTAGTACAAGTACTTTTCATACACTTGTTTTGGTTGAATTATAACAAATGTTAAGCACCTTTTAAATATAATTTTGATGAAATGATGTAAAATCTGAGGCGAGAATAGGATTTCTCTGAACAGAAAAATTTGAACGATTTGGTGTAAACATTCCATTGTAATGGTAAGACTTAATCCAGTTAAACCTACCTCCTCAGACTGCTTGCGAGTGTGCAAATTTGGACACCTGTTGATGTTACCCATTAATTTTCACACACATTGTTTATATAAAGCTTTTATTATTGTGATAATTCACAAAGCTCCTGAAAGATTTTTTTAGTGTATACATCAAAAACAAAGATCACAAAAATTGAAATTATTAAGTCTTCTTGCACAAACTGCTGATCTTTCCTGTGAACAGGGTGAGTCATTCCACTGCAGAAGAGCTTCAGAAATAACATGAATGATTAGAAACACCACATGACAAAGGGACATTTTACAAAGTACTTAAATACTGGGTTGATATGTGCAACTTTAAAATAACTGTAGTTTACCTCCAAAATTCATTTCAAGACAGTTCTCGCTGTTCCCAGAGTTACTGGGTTCCCCTCTAGTCCAGTAGCGGAATTCAAATTTGGACCCATCACTCCAAAACCAGCTTCCTTCCTGCACAGTTGGGAAAACCAGAGGTAAGACCATTAGAAAGCTAGATACCGCATTGGGCTCGAGGGAGGGAAAGTGAAAACCAGCGCCCCGAGTGGTTGCGTTCCTATCAAAGAGCAGCTCCAATGTTAAGTCCCATAGATCAGTGTTTTTCAAACATTTTTGTGCCACGGCACACTTTTGACACTTAAAATGTCCCACGGCACACTAACATCCTGTGTGAAGAAAAAATAAACATACCATAGCCTAAAATTTCAAATACACAGATATGACCTTATTATGGCTTCTATGCAAGACCTGCTCAATAAAACAAGCGCCCTCTGTTTCATTTGTAGGTGACTAATTTAATTGTTGTTATGAAATGGATACGTGATTCTGTGAATACTGGATATGGGGCCCCCGTTGTACAATGCCTGCATACCACAAATAGTGCAATCATACAATCAATGAGAGCATGTGGTTATAAATTCTGATACAACAGTTGCTTTTCTGGACCAGTGAGTGACATTTGGGTAATTTTCTGCGGTACACCTGATCTCACGGCACATGTGCCCCGGCACAGTGGTTGAAAAACACTGCCATAGACCTATTTTAAAAAAAATATTGTGAAGCCAAATCAGCGATGTTATCTACCAAAAATATTTCAGTGTCTATACAGTAATAATATTCTAACTGAAAATGTCAGACCCTATTTTGCCTTAAGAAAATCGAAATTGCTCCTTTTGTTTCATAAACGAACTAGGCCTACAAAAGAAATCACGTGACTTTACCCTTCGACGTTACTCACGGTAGCATGGTTTGTTTATTAGCCTGGTTAGCATTGACACTTACAGCTAGCTCTTCATGCGAGTAGAAGCACAACACCAGTTATCCTGACATAAAGGTTATCACCATGCGGTTTACATCACATTCCGTTATTACAAAAATATGTTAAGCCAGTTAAGCAAATTGCGTATTGATCAGTTAGATATTAAGCGCCCAAACATGTGATGTCACATGCAGCTGTAGTTCCTTATCACCGTGTTACGACAAAAACTCAAAACAATTCAACTGATCCTAAAAATAAGGTATGACCACTTGAAGCAATAGAGGTGACCCCAGTGCCGAACATATGGAAGGCATTAAATTAAGATCCCAATGTGCACCGAGATATATAAATTTTTTTAAATCCCATCCACTCCGCTAAACTCTAGGAACGCAACCACTATGGCGATGAGATTACTTTCCCTCCCTATACGTAAGCGCGGTCGCCATATTGCTGGGGGCAACATGTTTACTGTCTATGGGCAACACTTGCCGACAATCAGACACACCTGTGTGATGTCCAGTCAGAGTCACATGCTCCTCCATTGGCCTCCAGTTATTGTTGCCTCCACCAAGATGGCGTCGCTATTTACGTACGATCTGGAGCACAATGCGGTATCTAGCTTTCTAATATCTATGTTCTGGAGCCCAATGTGGTATCTAGCTTTCTAATATCTATGTTCGGGAGCCCAATACGGTATCTGGCTTTCTAATATCTATGGGTAAGACCACCTCAATCTGCTGGTGAAGCTTTAGCTTAGAAATGATTCTGCATGACAAAGGAGGTCAATTATGTGCTCAGCCTAGTAAGGTAAGGTCACTGATTGAAAACAAATTAGCCTGACCTTCTCTGCATCCGAACCCCCAATCCAGGTTGTAGATACACCACTAGTCGCCCTCAGTAGGAGTTCTTGAATAAAGACATTTTCTTCAAAACTGTGCACAGATGCCAGATTACCTCCCTCTTGTATACAGAAGCTCTGGGGAGAAAAGAAACAAAATAACCAAAGTACATATTTCAGTAGTGCATATGTATAGGCCTATTTCAGTACATATCTCTTTTGCTATATGTTAACAAACTAAACAGTCTCAGTAAATACTAAACAGTATTTATTTGATTAAAGGAGAAATCGTGTGGTTGACCTAAAGTGTGTTGAAACATGATGCCGAGTGTGAACATATGTCTCATAGCTCATCTCAGCTTGTCCCCTGCACTCAGAAATCTGGCACTAGTTAGCTAGTTGCTACCAACAGTTTTTCGATGGGGGTGCCTCGGGCATCGGCCTACCCATGCAAATAAATCACCGTTTTACACCACCACCATGTTTTACACCATTTACTGAGTGCAGGGGACAAGCAGAGATGAGCTATGAGACATATGTTCACACTCAGTATCATGTTTCAACACACTTTAGGTCAATCACACCGAACTTCTCCTTTAACTGGGTTTCTTGTAAACCCACCTCTGCATCTGCCCATATTTTACTGCCAATAATTTTGAAGCAGCGTTGATTGTACTGTTCCCAGCCCACTGGACAAGTTCCTGAGTAGTCTAAACATGGTTAAAAAAAATTACAAGAAAAATAGAACAGCTAAAATGGCTAGATTATATTTTCAATCTTCTGTGAGAAAACTGACATTAGTTGCACCAGCAACCTTTTTCTAAAGTCTGGTTTTTCAGATCAAACTGAATTGGCAACATCTTACTTTCATACAGGACACAGGGATCTTCCTGGCACCAGCTAAGAAGCAGGTGAAACAAATCAAATAGTTGTTCTTACCCCAAAGAGCTGGAGAGTCAGTCTTCTGAGCTAGAGAATGGAATTCCAAAGCAAAACATAAAAAGGTGAAATGTCGAAGTAGTGAGAAAGTGGGAATGAGAAAGGTGAGATCCAGTTAAATGGAGAGACAGAGAAAAGGTTCATTTTAAGTTGTTGCGCAGTTAATTAGACACACAGGTGTTTTAATTAAATATCTCAAAGCTTAATTAATGTCAATAGTAACACCTGGGCCTGCCATAGGTCTCATGTCAAAATGGCTGCTGTGTAAAAGGCCCATTGAAAGACATTGACTGGAGGGGCACACAGAGAAAGGGCAGTTCTTTATGAGTTTCATCAGGTCCATTATCACAGGTGTACTAATCAAGCACCATGCACTCATAATCTAGGTGCTTGATTTCACACACCTGTGGCAAGGGACTGATGAAACCAGTGAATATATACAGTATGGTCAGTGTGGTCCTACAGTACACAGCTGCATTAGTTTAATTAGCCAATGCATCGCCATGGCACCTCAGTACGGTTTTCAATTTTCAATTTCCGGCCGAAGCTGCGTTGTATTGATTCGAATGTGGCGGTAGACAGTGCTTGACGCATCCTAAGCCATGTAAAAGCAAACTTAAATTTTTCTGCCAGTCATATTACAGAATTGTCAACATTTCAAAGAAAGAAGTTGAAGCATATACCAGTTAGCCTGCCGAGACGAAGTTCTAATGGAAACAGAATAAACAGAAGATGAAAAGCGGAAAGGCTTTCCGGTGTTAGGAATAAGGTGGCTGGAAAGACAGATAGAGGGTTGAGCAGTTAAATAGGAAGGACTATTAGAAATACAAAAAGTTTAAAAAGTAAATGAAATTGGGAGAGATAGATACAAAAGTAAGAGGAAGTGAAGAGAATAGTAGTGAGAGAAAGTGGGGAAAGGAGAAGTAAGAGACCCAGTTGAATGGAGACAGAGGGAAAAGTTATTTTCAAGTGACTAGATAGAGTGTTGTCAACGGACACAACTAAGCAGTAGGTTGCAGGATACACACACAAACAGGGATCGATCTCATGGACACCAGCTCTAAGAAGCAAGGGGGAACAAATGAAATAGTTCTTACCCTGAATGGCTGGAGAGTCATCAGTCCTGTTCTCAGACTGATGAATGATCCCTGGAATTAGAGACAGTTCGGGTTAAAACAAATGGCTCTGGAACGAGTCCGTATAGTAGAGCAACGGTTCTCAAACTGAAATAATGTGTGAAAACCTTCTTACCTGCAGTAGAACTCATGACACACACAGAGAGGAGTAAAATGGACATCACAGTCTTCATGGTGCCATCTGTCCGCCTTGGAAAAGGAATCAGGTGCTTTCTAGTTTGGAGTGGGTTACCTGCTGGAGTATGACAGAGCTATTTATACGCTCGCTAGGCCGTCTACTCGTTTTCAGGTGTGACAGCTAACGAGCTGCACCTGTGTGCAGGTGTCCAGAATAAAAGGGCTGCCTCCTTACTTTGGATTTAATAATTTTAACAAATTTTCTTTTTCTGTTAGTATATACTTTAGTCACACATTTGTTTTCGTATTTGATTTATCTGTGTATAATAATGATAATAATAATAATAAAAATCTTTATTAGTACAGCACCTTTCATTCACAGAATGCAGCTCAAATTGCTTTACATTTGAAACATTTAAAACATTTAACACAATAATAGAGAAGAAAATAATAGCAATACTTTATTAACTTTATAAGAACTTCATTACTTTCACAGTTGAATTGAAAACCAAATTATCTGTAGTCTTTTTATTTCATGTGACTGATTTAACAAACTGCTTTGACTCAAATTAAATGTGAAGCCCCTGCACGGCCGTCACGGCGCCACCCACTGGTCTGGTATGCACTACAGCACCTTTAGCCACTTTCACCTCTGTGTGTGCGCCACCCACTGGTCTGGTATGCACTACAGCACCTTTAGCCACTTTCACCTCTGTGTGTTCATACACAGAGGTCATTCAATGTGCTTTACATAAACAAAACCAAGCAATAATAACAAATAAAAGCATAGAAGGGCAAGATAGTCAAAGAATAGTTCAAAAGGTAAAGATCATAATAAAAAGAAAACATAAAACACACAAGGTAAAATCATTTAAAAATATAGAATGATTAAAAAGACAAAATAGAAGACACAAGGTAGAATAATTTTCAAGACAGATTCAGAAATTATAACTCAGTGCAGTTAGCAGAAAGCATCTGAAAACAGTTTGGTCTTAAGTCTAGATTTAAAACTGGCTACAGTTGGGGCAAGTTTTTTCCCATTGGTTTCATGTAGACGTACTCTGAATAAAGGCAAATTACCGAAAGAATATACTTAAAAACACATAAGAGTGTATTGGAGATTGAACAAACAGTTTATGCCTCATACAATGTTAACAAAGTATTTTAGAAGGGTACAACCAACTCTGAATGAATCGTTATTAGCACCAGGACATAAAACAGCAGACTCTGATCTTTTTCTGATTTAATGATGAGTCTGATATGAGTATCTCAGCTGCTGGTAGAAGATGATCTCTAGCCTCTCTTTGTGCCTGCTCTCTCCCAGCCTGTGTGAATGAGTAATGCCGCTCACCGCTTTGTGTTGATGTCAAATTATTCAAAAGATCCTTACCAGTGTGTGTGTGATGAGATGGACGCTAGTGCGTCTTTTTTCTGCAGAAGCAGAAGCACCTAAAGCAGCTGAGCCAGCCGAAGCATCCCTGAGGTCAAACAAATGTCCAAGATTAATGTAGTCAGCCAGGCATTTTCAAACATGTCCACAGACAGTGTTTCTGTGAGAAATTCACATCTGGTTCTTCTTTTTTTTTGTTTTTTCTGAGGTGGCTGAGCCAGACTGCTGCTCAGGAGAGGTGGTGGTAGTGCCAGGCTGGTGACCAGAAGGTGTGGTAGTGCCAGGCTGGTGACCAGAAGGTGTGGTAGTGCCAGGCTGGTGACCAGAAGTGGTTCCCAGCGTTTGTTCATTTGTACATTACAGAAATCCACATTCCTCCTTTCAAACCCCCTAACTCTGTGTGTGTGTGTGTGTGTGTGTGTGTGTGTGTGTGTGTGTGTCCTAGCCTTGCACATGGCCAGTACTGGTCAGCATGCAGACACGGCCGCTGCTCTGCTGTGTATATGTGTGTGTGTGTGTGTGTCTCCTAGCCTTGCACATGACCAGTACTGGTCAGCATGCAGACACGGCCGCTGCTCTGCTGGCTCTGGGGCTGCTGGACTCCGCCGAATCAGGCGTCCGGGCCGTATAGCTCGCCAGGAAGCCCGCCATTAAGAGCGTGCTGGAGAGCCACGCCCACAATACACCATGAGCCACGCCCACAACACACCACGAGTCACACCCACAACACATCATGAGCCACGCCCACAACACACCATGAGCCACGCCCACAATACAACATGTGTCACGCCCACAACACACCATGTACCACATGAGCCACGGCCACAACACACCATGTACCACATGAGCCACGCCCACAACGCACCATGTGTCACGCCCACAACACACCATGAGCCACGCCCACAACACAACACACCACAACGCCCACAACACATCATGTGTCACGCCCACAACACACCATGTACCACATGAGCCACGCCCACAACACATCATGAGCCACGCCCACAACACACAACGAGCCAAGCCCACAACACAGCATGAGCCACGCCCACAACACAACGTGAGCCACGCCCACAACACACCATTAGTCACGCCCACAACACACCCAGAACACACATCAACAAAAAACAAGTCACACACCACCATGATGCACGCCCAGAACACACCATGAATACACACCAACAAAAAACACGTCACACACCACCATGATGCACGCCATTGACATACACCTTGGCAATCTACTGCAAGCACTCTCTGTGTATTCCTACAAGTAAGCATTCAGCATTTCACACACACACACACACTTCATGTTTGATAACATATAGACAGATGTCTGGGTTTTGACTTGAAAGCTGAATCTGTTTAATAAGACAATGAACACAAAGTTTGCACATGTGTATGTTCCATCCTCCGTTAATCACAAACACACACACACAAGCAAGCTATGCACAGAAGATACTGTGACATGACACCAGTCCTGTGTGTGTTGCCATGGAAACTGTGGCGTGGAAGCTGGTAGCATCTCAGATCCACAGTGTTTTCATGTCCTTATCCTGTGTACAGAGGAGCTGAGCTAGGGCTCCCAGCTAACTCCCCTGGAGAGATCTGTCTGTCTGACAGGCTTACTCTCCTGGAGAGATCTGTCTGTCTGACATGCTAACTCCCCTGGAGAGATCTGTCTGTCTGACATGCTAACTATAGACGGATTATGAACTTTCGGGCCCCTGGGCCCAGATGTATTAAGGGCCCCCCACTAATTGTCGCATATGTAGGAGGGGGGGTTGGGGGTCCTCCCCCAGAATTTTTTAAACTTGTTTGAGGAGATTTCCTGTATTCTGGTGCATTTTGGGGAAGGCCATTACTAAATTCAATCAGATTCATAACCTACATCCTGATTTGTTGATATTGAGGCAATGATTCCATGCAAAGGCTTGGGCTTCAGGGCCCCCTGACCCCTTGGGCCCCTGGGCCTGGGCCCCGTAGGCCCGTGCAGTAGCCTAATCCATCCCTGATGCTAACTCCCCTGGAGCTGTCTGTCTGGCATGGGAGCAGCATGTGGGGGATTAGCAGCAGCAGACTGCGCCAGATTGTCCCTCTGACCCTGTGTGTGTACTGCAGTCATGTGACCTGCTGCTTCACTATTGTACTGTCTTTGTGCGTCGCACGCCAGAAGGGTGTGTGTGAGTGAGTGTGTATGTGTGAGTGTGTTTGAGGGAGGAAGGGAGGGAGGGAGAGAATCCTGCTTGTCAAGACAGACCTGCTCCAGTGATGGCCATCTGTACAATAAGTAAACAATAAAAGTCTTAACCAAACCAATATACTGTGAGTTTCCATTGTGCGTGGGCAGTTTCTTGAATGGAGGAAGTAACAGGATATGAGAAATTCCATATGCAAACATTAGGCTACATGTTGGTAATTCACAGCCATCAGACCGTAGAACGCACTAGTGGTACACTGTGCTCTCCAAACGTCAATAATGGTTTAATACATATAAGAGTTTTTTTTATACAATGTTAGAAATAAACGCCACATGTTGCCAATATGTGAGTCACCTCGCCTATCGCTGACAGTACACGTTTCCTTTGCGCGGCTGACGGATAGTCTAGCTCCTCCCCTGTCGTGTAGCAGACCCGCTTGACGTTGCAAAGCAGCCCTTTCATTCCTCTACTAGATCTCCATTTTCTTCGACCCGAGACACGGGAAAAGCGGGGTGATTAACTGGGAAAATGAATGAAGAATACGACGTCATTGTTCTGGGGACCGGCCTGACGGTATTACCTCTTTTTCAGTCGATGCACATTGTGTAATCTTTCCAATGTTAGTGATTTGCAACCCGTGCCAATCTATAATAACCGCAGATGGCCCGTTTACACTGCCTGGTTAGCTAGCCTGCAAGCTAGCGGTGGCGTCTACGTTGACTGTCGAGCTAATTTTGACTAGCTAGATGTCGAAAACGAGCTAATTGTGGTAGCGCCGGATAAGATAGCTTCTGAGCTAACTATCCACACTAGGCCTCAACAGTGATTTTGTCCCGTTTTTTTAATGAAATATGGCTGCATATGCCGTCATTGTCATGTATGGTAACGTAAGTTTGGCTTTGGAATTTACAATATCAATTCATGCACTCATTAACTTAATTAGAGTTAGCTAGCACAACCACACTGGACAGATTAGCTCGCAATCCTCAGACTTGACTAGCTGGCTAGCTCGCTTGCTAGCCAGATTTGACGATACCAAGTTATGTCACATACAAAGGCCAACTTTACGTGTTAAGTAACTTTAACTAACGTTAACTTGTTTGTTTTGGATCTTTTTTGTGCATAAAGCACTTGCTATACGGTCACGTTGTGGTATACGTTGGGTGTTGACTCGGTGCAACTAAACGGGGAAATATGAAATCACTTGGATAGTTTGAGTGAGTCAAGTCATCATCATCTGTCCAGAAGGAGTAACCAGGGTGGGGAGAGGTTTTCAAACTTTGAGCCATGACGAATCCAGGGCACTGGAAAAGTTAACTCCGTACCATTTCATTACGTTTAACGTATTAGTGCATAAACACAGTCACGCCCGGAAGTTTTTGACTTGACCTCATACGTCCCCTTACGACGTTAATGTGTCAGGCAGGAATTTTGTCGGCACAGATGATATTTTCATAGCTTGGCGTTCCATACCGGATGTTTTCTTTGAGTAAAACACAATGCATTTCATGTTTAGCCGGCGAGCTGTCCAGTCGCCCACCTTAAAATAAGTCTCCTGTTATGGATATGGATTTTGATGGGCGAATCAGCAGTTTGTCAACTCTACAGTAAGGCGCAAATGTATGCCCACAGACACCATGAGATGGAAAAACTCGTGATAAGAGTTACAGTGCAAGGCTACTCTGGTGGACTCTGGCAGGCCGGGTGGTTAACAGCTTCCGGTCTGCTGATTGTCTAGTGGCCGTGTTTGTCTGGAATGATTGTCAGTAATGAGCGCGCTCCACGCCACCAGTTCTGATGCACGAAATAATGCACTTAACGTGCCTGTCATAGCTGAATCGCATGCAAAACGGTTCGCTAAGAATTCTTATTCATTTCTTCCTCTTCCAGTCAACTTTTTATAAGTTGTGCCCCCCCCCCCCCTTCCCCACACATAGCACACATGCCAGGTTCCAGTTCCAAAAGGAAAAGGAAGTTGCTTAGGAAGTATGTAGTGTGCAGTGTGTGTGACATTTTGTTTTTAAGTTGGGGACAAATGGAGGAGGCCACATTTCAGTGTGTGTGTATGTTAGGTAGTTGTCGTAGTGTGGGGTGGGGTGTTTTTCTCCTTGGTGAGGGAACTGAAAGTGAAGGGGAGTTATCAGCAGCTCACTCTCTGTGCCAAGAGAAGGTGGGAAGTGGAGCTTCTGCTAGATTTGCTTCCTGTTCCCAGAACTGTCGACTGTCTCCTGTCCACCTCTTTCCTTTCCACAGAATCTAAGCTGACCCCAGGTCAGGGCAGAAAGGGCATCAGAGTGGTGTGTGTGTGTGTGTGTGTGTGTGTGTGTGTGTGTGTGTGTGTGTGTGTGTGTGTGTGTGTGTGTGTGTGTGTGTGTGTGTGTGTGTGTGTGTGTGTGTGTGTGTGTGTGTGTGTGTGTGTGTGTGTGTGTGTGTGTGTGTGTGTGTGTGTGTGTGTGTGTGTGTGTGTGTGAAAGGGCTGAGGTGGTGAAGGAAGAGCTGAAAACAATCTGAGCCAATCACGCATTTTTAAGGCTGCAGATAATTGGATAAGACCAGCCTGTCCCTACTTGCTGTTACTTGAATCCCTCACTCATATTTACACTCCCTCTTGCTCTCTCTCTTGCTCTCTCTCTCTCTCTCTCTCTCTCTCTCTCTCTCTCTCTCTCTCTCTCTCTCTCTTGCTCTCTCTCTCTCTCTCTCTTGCTCTCCCTCTCTCTCTCTCTCTCTTGCTCTCTCTCTCCCTCTTGCTCTCTCTCTCTCTTGCTCTCTCTCTCTTGCTCTCTCTCTCTCTCTCTCTTGCTCTCTCTCTCTCTCTCTCTCTCTCTCCCTCTTGCTCTCTCTCTCTTGCTCTCTCTCTCTCTCTCTCTTGCTCTCTCTCTCTCTCCCTCTTGCTCTCTCTCTCTCTCCCTCTGGCTCTCTCTCTCTCTCTCTCTCTTGCTCTCTCTCTCTCTCTCTCCCCCCCTCTCTCTCTCTCTCTCCCTCTCCCATGATCTACATTTGTTTTGTTTTCTATTTGAACAGGGAGTGTAGGGTGATGGGTTTTGTGTTCATAAGGACTAAAATGCATAAGCAGAGTTGGAAGAGTGAGGTTGGGTGATAGCCAGCCAGCCAATCAGCTCTAACAACCCACCCCCTGACAGCCAGTCAGCTCTAACAACCCGCCCCCTGACAGCCAATCAGCTCTAACAACCCGCCCCCTGACAGCCAATCAGTTGTAACCGATCGACCAATAAACCATCAACCAATCACAGCAGCTTGATAGGTCATAGCTCAGCAGGATGTCAGCATTGAAGTGCCAGCGACAAAAAGGGTCCTCTGAGGGGCCGTGCACACGACGCCGGTTTTTGTGAAACCGGTGAGGTTCTGTTAACGGTTACGCCTTGCATGTACACGACGCCGGCAGTTTAGGAGACTGAAACCGATAGCTTTTGAAACCGGCTTCCGAAGTGGGAACTTTTGAAACCGCCGGCTAGACCGTGCCGTGAAGACGCCTGTGGGTGTGAAGCCGGCAACTTTATGACGACACACATGCTGCCCCACCTCTCAACTCAGCCAAGGCTCGACCTGACATGTTGCTTGTCAAAACAAACCAAACCATTTATTTATCATATTCAAATGTTTTTCTTTCTCCTGTCATGATTTATGTGCACAATGTAGCCTATCAGCCTTTAGTGGCTAAGTTAGAAGCACACGTTAGCTTAACTTAGTTAAACATTAGCTTACTGCATGTTAGTGTTTTCTCCAGTGGTGCTCAGACCTAATGCAATGCGTAGGCTAAGCGTTTGAAATTTCACATAGCAGTCACATACCTTGAAAATGAACTTTATTAGTTTAACAGTTGAATTGAAAACCGAATTGTCTGTAGTCTCCTTATTTCATGCGACTGCTTAACCAGAGCACTTATTAGACATTCTCTGGCTTAACAAACTGTTTCAACAATGTTTTCTTCTACGCGATTCACGTGAATTTATCGTGAAGCTTCTGCACAGCGGCGCCATCGACTGGTCTGGCATATGCACTACAGCACATTTAGCCGGTTACACCTCTGTGTGTACACGCGAGGTTTTTTCTTGCCGGAGTCGTTAGGTGTGAAAGCGGTAAGAGAAAATCCACCCGGCGGTGTCGTGTAGACGGCCTCTGAATCTGAGGCCTGGGTGCTGAGATGTGCTCTGGGCCGGTGAGGAGGAGGAGGACTCTGCCCAGTCAACACTCTTTAATGGCCACTCTGTTAAGGTTTAACATGCTAGCGCTCCCACCTGTTAAGGTTTAGCATGCTAGCGCTCCCACCTGTCGCGTCATTGTGCTTACCCGTCCATCATTAACCTCACAGAACGGGACCAGTCCACGTCACCTGACCAGCCTCGTGCCGAAGGGGGAAAGGTGCATGCTAGGGTGCTGCTGTGAGGACTAGAGTACAAACAGTAGAGTGTTGTTCAGATGAGCAGTCATCTGTCTGCTGTGAGGACTAGAGTAGGGTTTGGTCCAGGGTTACTGTGAGGACTAGAGTAGGGTTTGGGCCAGAGTTACTGTGAGGACTAAAGTAGGGTTTGGGCCAGAGTTACAAACAGTAGTGTTGTTCAGATGACCAGTCATCTGTTATGTGTGTCATAATGACTGACTCTGGGAAGTTGCTTACAGCTTGATTTCCTTACAGCTGCATGTGAAGAAATGAAGATGAAGAGCCGTGTTTCCCTCCATTTCATTAAGGGTAATCATGTAGGTTCGTATGTAATCACCAATCTCCTCTGTTTGCGTTGAGCACCTGCGGGCACCGAGTTTGCCCATCGCCCGCCACTGGACTCACATGTCTCTCACCTAGCCACACCCTCAGACACCATATACAAGTCACATGTCGGTCACCTAGCCACACCCTCAGACACCATATACAAGTCACATGTCGGTCACAGCATGTTTGCATGCTGGAGTACAAATGTGCAGGACTGAGCAGGACACCATGCATCTGCATCTCTATGCTGGACTGGGATCAGCCCAAAGCTGTCATTGGACTCTGCTATTCTCTCATACCATGCCTTGATCAGAAATACTCAAGTCTGCTTATGGAAATGTAAAAGGAGCTTGCTGGACAGACAGGACAAAACAAACATAGGCTAGTTTTTATAATGATAATAATTCAAATACAACATTCAAGTCAGTTGAAACTAGTGAGGGAAATGTGCTGACTGTATAAAAGCGAAGAAAAAGCATAATATGTAAAAGCTCACACACACACACACACACACACACACTCACATACATACACACACACACTCCTATATTGGGTGTCCTTCCATTTGAAGTTACTGATATTGATTAGGTAGCTTCCACAAGACTTGAGCACCCAATGAGTAGGGCACCTATAGAAGTGTGGCAGACAGCCTGGCTCTGAGCTATCGTGATCTTAAAAGTTTGGGTTGCTTACAAATATAAACACCCACTCCATGGTGAAATAAGGGTTTGAAATGTGGACTGAAAGGGCTGCTTTGCAACAACAGGTTTATGTTGTGCACCACGTTGACTCTTGACTGTGCCAAATCTCAGGTTTCTGTCCCATAATCCTCCACTAGTGTGAGGATCTTTGAGTCGGTGCTTATTCATGTTTTGTTGGAGCTGTTGCGATTTTATAGTATTTGCCGTGTCCCATAAAGGTCAAAGGGCACTACATTTTATGTGCCTTATCATGATCGGGTCCCGAGCCTGCGCGAAGTTTGGTTTTCTTACATGAAGGTTTTGCTGCTATATGACCTCACTTCCTGTTTGCCCACTTCGCTGTTGATTACGATTAGCTCTGATGGGTAAACACTTTCAAAAATCATAAATCCATTAACTTTATTAACTTTCATTAACTTTTGTGACGCATGGTTTGAAGATCATACACGTCAAGTTTGGTGAAGATGGGACAAAATTTGTGACCTGTGAAAATGTAGTTTCGCTTTCGCTAAAATCCAATGTGGCGGAAATTAATGTCATGCGTTAACGTCATGTACCTCATTTTAGAATATTGGGCATACGGCTCAGAAGTTAGCTTTCAGCAAGCACACTAATATTATTTGTTATTTTTTATGTGTGATAGTGACTTGTGTTGTTTTGAAAACAAGGTAATGGTGTTTATGTTGACATAAGATGGGGTAGTAAACTGTGTATGGAGTTTGGTGACGGTCTGCTATTCTGTTGTTACATTCTTTCTTTTTTAATAATGGAAAACTTCAAAGGCTCTCACAGTAACTCTACTGTGAATTACAGAAGTGTTTTGGTGTGTATGTGACAGAGAGAGAGAGATGCATGAGGTGATAAAAATAATCTCAACACTTCCCCTTGCTTTTGTTTTAGTGCGAGTTTTGTAGAGTGTAGCTAGATTTTTTTTATCCTACAGACATTGTTGAAACACTGACACTGCTTTGGCATTTAATGTTTATGTTGTAGAAAGCTTTTTACATATCCAGTGAATTCCTGAGATATTATGCAGTCTTAGTATCACTCTGAGATTGTACATTGGTATTGCGAATAGAGAGGTGTGTATTTGTAGTCCACTTTTGGCATCACATGACGTTGAAGTGCTTTCTTAATCTCATTACAAGCTCATTTCCTTGAACTCACACACTCACATACACACGTGCACCTATATTATTTTGACTCTGGAAAGCACCTGGAGACATATTCATGTTATGGCGAGATAAAGTCTAACTGAAAGCACCTGGAGACATATTCATGTTATGACGCTATATAGGCTAACTAATTTGTGCCTTCGAGAGAGGTACCGCCCCTTTTTTCAAGTTCCAGAATGGTCCTAGTTGTCTGCTCATTTCTGGGGTCAGGCCATCTAGTTACTGAAACTAAAACGCAACCTCATGTGACCGTGCCAACCTAGACCTTAACCTGTAGTCTATATACTCTGTGAGCTGACGGCAGTTTGGTGCGTGTGTTGTTGTGTTCTGTGTATTTGTACGCTTGGTAGCTAATGTTGTGATAAGGCCTCATCCTCACTCTGTTCTGAGCTTTCCCCGTAAAGCCTTTTCCTTCCAAAGGGAAACCGCACAGGAATTTTAAGTAGACTTCTCCGTTCTCCGCCTTTGACATTCTTCCTTCTGTTAATGCAAAACAGACACACACACACACACACACACACACACTAGCCCTGGGTTTAGATCCAATATAAATGACATCGAGGAATCCCAGCTGCACTCAGAGCTTTTAGGAACTTGGGCATCTTTTATCTGCTCAGATATTTCCACTGCTTTTTCTCACATATACGCACGCACGCACGCACGCACGCACGCACGCACACACACACACACACACACACACACACGTACACACACATTCCAATTTTATGTTGATCTTTGACCAAACAGAAGGGCTACTGCTTACCTTCTCATAAACCATAACTGCTGCTAAGTGATCACAACACACACACACACACACACACACATTCCAACCTTCATGTACATTCTGACCACACACACATACGCTATTGTTCATCTTCTCATGAACCATATCCACTGTTAGCGGTCGCACACACTTCCTCTCCACCTAGAGAACAGGAACACCTTCTGTCTGTATACAACTCTATAGCCTGTTCTGGTGATGGAGGATCTCTATGTATTTGCATAGTAGCCACTTTAGTGTGGAGACACAGCACTCAAAACACCCTCCATAGAAATGCATGGGGTTAGTTTGTAACGCCAATATGGCCGTTGTCTACACATATCCCACCCCTTCCTCGGCAAAACGTCGACATGTGAATACATTGAGCCAATCATGTGGTGTGATGTGAATACATTGAGCCAGTCATATGGTGTGTTGTGAAGACATCGTGCCAATCATGTGTTGTGATCTCGCTGCTGGAGCAAGATTGGTGTCGTGAAGCCTTGCGCACGCGCAGTTCTGCCGAAATGAATGCCCGACGAGTGCCCAAAAAGCGTTGTCATGGCCGCCGAGTGGAGGGACTTGCCTAAAAGGACTTTGCTTTAGTCTGCTGTCTTGATAGGAAGTGCTTGACCCCTCCCCCTTCATCACTGTCTGCCCAATAGGAATGCATCCTGTCAGGGATCATGTCCGTGAAGGGGAAGAAGGTGCTGCACATGGACCGCAACACCTACTACGGAGGAGAGAGCGCCTCCATAACACCCCTGGAGGATGTGAGTTATATACACACACACACACACACACACACACACACACACACACACACACACACACACTACTACGGAGGAGAGAGCGCCTCCATAACACCCCTGGAGGATGTGAGTTATACACACACACACACACACACACATTTCAGTGATCTGATGGTTTGAACTACATATTGTGCACATGGTCATACCAAAACATGAAACATTAAAGACATAGAGAAACATAGTATGTCAGTAAGGTTTTAATGTGTGTGTGTGTGTCTGCAGCTCTATAAACGGTTCAACATGCCTGGCAGTCCACCTGATTCCATGGGGAAGGGCCGTGACTGGAATGTGGATCTCATCCCCAAGTTTCTCATGGCCAATGGTAATACTCATTACTAATATGTGCACACACACACACACACACACCTTTTACACTCTAGCTCTATACCTCACACACACACACTCACTACTAATATGTGCACACACACACACACCTCTTACACTCTATACCTCACACACACACACACACACTCTCCCCTTTTACACTCTATACCTCACACACACACGCACGCTCATTACTAATATGTGCGCACACACACACACACACACACACACACTCACCCCTTTTACACTCTATACCTCACACACACACACACTCATTACTAATATGTGCACACACACACACCCCTCTTACACTCTATACCTCACACACACACACACTCACCCCTTTTACACTCTATACCTCACACACACACACTCACTACTAATACAGCGGGGAAAATAAGTATTGAACACGTCAACATTTTTTTCAGTAAGTATTCTTCCAGTGAGGCTATTCGCATGAAATTTTCACCGGACATAAGTATTAACTTAGGTAATCCACACATATATAAAAATCCAAAGAATGGCAAGGAACAAACTGGAATCTATAAGTAGTTAGAGAAATTATCCCTCCTATCTGTACAAATTGATATAAGCTGGGTTAGTACATACTGTTGGCTATAAAAAGGTTTTTTGTTAGCAAGGTGTCACACAAGAAACATTTCATGATGGGTAAAAGCAAAGAGCTCTCCCAAGACCTTTGCAACCTTATTGTTGCAAAACATATCAATGGAACTGGTTACAGATGCACTTCAAAACTTCAGAATCATCCAGCAAGCAGTATTGGAGCCATTATCTGCAAGTGGAAGGAACATCACTACATCATCCACTGGCCATGCACAGGATCTCCTTGCAAGATTTCTTACCAGGAAGTCAGAAGGATAGTCAGAAGAGTAGCCCAAGAGCCAAGGACCACTCTGAGAAAGCTCCAGAAAGATTTGGAGGCAGCAGGTACAATTGTTACAGAGAAAATCATAGGTAATGCACTCCACCGCCATGGCCTCTATGCACGCTCATCCCGCATGACTCTATTGCTAAAGAAAAACATGTCAAAGCTCGTTGAAAGTTTGCTACACAACATTTGAACAATCCTATGAAATACTGAGAGAATGTATTCTGGTTAAAATTTTAACTTTTCAGATGTCATACTACACACCATATTTGGAGGAGAAATGGCACTGTGCATCACCCTAAAAATACCCTACCAACAGTGAGGTTTGGAGGTGGTGGCATCATGGTGTGGGCTGTTTTTCATCTCATGGTACTAGCAGACTTCATACAGTTGAAGGAATGATGAATGGAGTCATTTTGTTCCGGAAGAATCTTTACATCCACCAGGATGATGAGGATGAGACATGGCTTGACCTTCCAGCAGGACAATGATCCAAACCATTCAGCAAAGGAAACTCTCAATTGGTTTCAGAGAAAGGACTTTAATTCAATGACTAATTCAATTGAACAGTTTTGGAAGTTAACTAAAGATCAGGATTCACAAGAGGGACCCCTGGAATCTTCAATATTAAAGGACTATCTGTTTAAAAGAATGGGCCAAACTCACACCAGAATACTGTGACTGATTAGTTTCATCATACAGGAAATGCCTTAAAGCTGTCATTACGAATAAAGGCTTTTCTACAAAGTATTTAAGAAATTTCAGCAGGCGTGTTCAATACTTTTTTCCTGTGTCATTCCACTTTATTACACATAACTCTACCTATGGACTTTAATGTTTGGATTTTTTTATATGGGTGGATTATCTGAGTTAATACTAATGTCTGGTATACTAATGTATGCAAATAGCCTCATTGGAAGTATATTTACCGAAGAAAATGTTGACGTGTTCAATACTTATTTTCCCCGCTGTATGTGCACACACACACACACACACACACACACACACACACACTCACCCCTTTTACACTCTATACCTCACACACACACACACACTCATTACTAATATGTGCACACACACACACCCCTCTTACACTCTTTACCTCACACACACACACTCATTACTAATATGTGCACACACACACACACACACTCATTACTAATATGTGCACACACACCCCTCTTACACTCTATACCTCACACACACACACCCCTCTTACACTCTATACCTCTCACACACACACTTCCCAAATGTACACTCACACACCTAGCCCTTACATACACACTCTTTATCACTCTCTCTTGCACACACCAGTGTTTCCCATACCGTAGTTTTTGCGCAACTCCATTGACTTGTATTGGATATGCTGTGAGGTATGGTATTACTCCGCCGCCGGAAACGGAAATGTTTGTATTCTTTCTGTAGTCTTCAGACATGAAAACTCCTCACCTTTCGGCGAAATTCGCAGTTTTGAATCCAAAACAGGGGACTTACATGGTTCGCGCAGATCCGATGAGAAAATTGTGTGTGTGTGGGGGTGGGGGGGGTATGGGGTTACAACTGAGTTTACAAATCACGCGCAGACGCGAACGCATCTTGATGCGTTGTAAGACAAGAGCCCAATTAAAAACTTGTCTGATCCAGCAACGATTATGTGAATGCAGCCCCTATGCATTTAGCCTATTTAAACAGTGGAAGCTAAATTTTGCCGCGGATGCAACGCAAACAGAACGCTTGCGCTGGAATAGCCTCCCTGTCTGTGTGACTATATATGCGTCTGAAATGTCAGCTGGAATGTGAGCCTGGCGAGGAGAGATGCTTATTGAGGTCACAGGTGGGCTAGTTGAAACGTTCAACTTATGTCAGAAAAAGACGTTGAGATTGGTGTAGCAACGTAGCATAGGCTGTGGTTAAAGTTAGCGATATTGGACAGAAATATAGACAGGACGAGTTCATTTGATGAAGAATACGTGCAATTTGAGCCATCTAGATTGACAAAAGGTGAAGCAAATAGGTATACTTTATTAGTATAGCAAAGGCTAATGTGAATAACTAAATAGTTGATTTAAATGCTCCTAAACAATTTTGTCGAGTTCAGAGACAAAAACAGTGTTTGACATGGTAATGCCGTCTTTTAAGAAGCACTCAGTGGCTTGACACACTAGCACAATGCCACAATCAGTAAGTAGCCTAGCTGCAGGTTAAAACATTTCAAACCAATTTTACAAATTAAAGCCTAGTCTACCCTACCCAAGTTTATTTATTACCTGGTTTGGTCCAACAAATATTTAGACTTATTCTAATAGTCTACTATGAAGTGTCCATTAGGCCTATGGAATCTCCAGAAATGTCTGATAACTTCAGGCACAAAGAAATAAATAAGGAGAGAAAGAAAAATCATGTAGATTACTGAGGAGGAGAGGAGGGCCAGGCTGAAGTATGTTGCCAAACAGCGCAAGTGGGCCCCTTCACACTTAGGCCCAAGCCAAAAAGAAGAAATGGGGGTTTCTTTTTTGTTGATTGCTTTTTGTGAGAGTGTTTCTACTTATCTAAATAAGCAAAATAAATTCTTCTGAAGGCCTAAACAGAGCCCAGCCAAAAACTCCAATAAAATGTTGATCAACTTTGAGGGACAGCTATGACCATGCAGGATCATCCAGACCAAACGTGATGATTTTGTTACTTACTATTCCTATTTATGTACCAGCATGCAAAATTTGAGCCTCCTACATGGTTTAGTTTGTGCGCTATGGGTTTGTGAACTTTGACAAAAAAAAGAGGCCGAACAAAATCGACACCCCCCCCCCCGTAAAACTGGCTGTATCTTGTAAAGTATTGATCTCACATAAGAGTCATTTTACAGTGTGTCTCCTGGGTAACATAGGTATTGATCTCACATAAGGGTCATTCCGTGTGAAATCACCCAATTTCAGCGCAATTTGGCAGGTGACCCTCTCCAATCACAGGTGTTTGTAGACCAAATCCATGCATAGATCTTAAATAGTATATCTGTATAACTAATCGTTGCAAAACTACAGCCCTTTGAAACTTCAAGTCATTTTAAGCATTGTGGTGAACAATCCTTTTTGTTCAACTTCCAGCATTATTGGCTCTTTTGGTATTTCACACACATTAGTGAAACTATGTGAATAGAAGTACATTTTCCT
>NW_027468689.1:922173-1072173 GCF_046254945.1 Alosa pseudoharengus
TTCCTGGTCTTCGTGGCCAACTTCGATGAGAACGACCCTAAAACCATGGAAGGTGTGGACCCCAAAAAAACCACCATGCGTGATGTCTACAAGAAGTTCGACCTGGGACAGGATGTAATGGACTTTACAGGCCATGCCCTAGCGCTCTACCGCACAGATGAGTGAGTCTCTCACACACACACACACACACACACACACACACACACACACCATGCCCTAGCGCTCTACCGCACAGATGAGTGAGTCTCTCACACACACACACACACACACACACACACACACACACACACACACACACACACACACACACACCATGCCCTAGCACTCTACGGCACAGATGAGTGAGTCTCTAACACACACACGCACACGCACACACACACACACATGCGCACACACGCACGCACACACACACACACACACACACACACTGGTGTGGGCAGCCGTGGCCCACTGGTTAGCACTCTGGACTTGTAACCGGAGGGTTGCCGGTTCGAGCCTCGACCAGTAGGCACGGCTGAAGTGCCCTTGAGCAAGGCACCTAACCCCTCACTGCTCCCCGAGCGCCGCTGTTGTAGCAGGCAGCTCACTGCGCCGGGATTAGTGTGTGCTTCACCTCACTGTGTGTTCACTGTGTGCTGTGTGTGTTTCACTAATTCACCGATTGGGTTAAATGCAGAGACCAAATTTCCCTCACGGGATCAAAAGAGTATATATACTTATACTTATATACACACACACACACACACACACACCATGCCCTAAAGCTCTACCGCACAGATGAGTGAGTCTCACACACACACACACGCACACAGATATATGTTCTTTTTGGCACTGATATATCTGACACACATTTCGTTTTATATATTAACACACACACACACACACACACAGATATATGTTCTTTTTTGCACTGATATGTCTGCCACACATTTAGATTTCTATATTAACACACACACACAGATATATGTTCTTTTTTGCACTGATACGTCTGACACACATTTAGTTTTCTATATTAACACACACACACACACACACACACACACACACAGAGATATATGTTCTTTTTTGCACTGATATGTCTGACACACATTTAGTTTTCTATATTAACACACACACACACACACACACACACACACACACCCACAGATATATATGTTCTTTTTTGCACTGATATGTCTGACACACTTTTAGTTTTTTATATTAACACACACACACACCCCTTGCCCCAAGAGAGCTCTAGAAATGACTCGAGTTCAAATGTATATTAGTGAAGTCATGATAATGTGTGTGTGTGTGTAGCTACCTGGACCAGCTGTGCATTGAGTTCAAATGTATGTTAGTGAAGTCATGATAATGTGTGTGTGTGTAGCTACCTGGACGAGCTGTGCATTGAGTTCAAATGTATGTTAGTGAAGTCATGATAATGTGTGTAGCTACATGGACCAGCCGTGCATTGAGTTCAAATGTATGTTAGTGAAGTCATGTTAATGGTATTTCTTGTGTGTGTGTAGCTACCTGGACCAGCCGTGCATTGACACCTTCCACAGGATCAAGCTGTACAGTGAGTCTCTGGCTCGCTACGGCAAGAGTCCTTACCTGTACCCTCTGTACGGCCTTGGGGAGTTACCTCAGGGCTTTGCCAGGTGATCACGCACACACACTAACAACACACACACGCTCCTGTTCAACGCACACAAAATACACACTCATTTCAAACACACTGGCCCTCATTTACCAACCAAACCTAGAAACCAGCGCAGATCTGAACCAGTGTTTCCTCTACGTTTATTTTAGCCACCAACACACCTTCCACACACACCCATACACCAGCAGCAGGAATGTAGTAATTTAGAGCCTACCTTTTGTTGAACCCTGGTTAAAATCCATACCAAACAACCAACGAGAAAACAAATCCATTAAATCCGCCACAAGTTTTTAAAACTTGCTGCCGGCTAGTCAAAACTCCCAGGTTATTACAGGCTGTCAATTCTATCTATGCAATCCTAAAGTTTAGTGTAGCTGTGGGTTAGTGGGGAAATTAAAGTTAGTTGCAAAGCAGGCAGTTTTAAATTGCAGTAATCTAAAATGACCAAATAAAGGCAACCAATCACATCCTAATCTTATTTGTGTGGGAGAACTTTGTTTTATCATCTGCATTTGGTTTTAAATTCCCATTCTATACAGGAAAATGTAGCCTATCAATACAGTGTTTATTCATAATTTTCGAAAATACCTACACACATCATGAAAATGTATTCCTGATTTCATGATAATAATGCAAATACTGCAAGTAAAATCCCAAGAAATATTAAATCCTATGTTTTCACTGAAACTTCTCAGCAGACATTAAGATGCTATAATGGGATGATTCTATAATATTTTTCTGTTCTAGGCTACTGGTTATCGAAATAAACAAGCCAATGAGTCTAAGTTAGTGCTTCATATCCAAACAGAAAAATATGCTTTATATATATTAACACATCAAAACACTCTCATTCTTAATTCTGACATCTGTCAAAGAGAGTGTGTGAATCAATGCGACTGTCTGTGTGGTACTAGTATGAAATACAGAAAAAACTGTAAAAAAGCCATTTTATCATAGTGGGTTATATTGCTTAAATTTTAAGTGAAAGTTATCATTGTTATTATAACATTGTGCTATAAAATACAAGTTAAGGTATTTTGCCTTGGTATGACCGATTGTCATTTTGTGGGCAAACCTAAAGCAGAATACAGTAACTCAAAAAGGGTCAAAGGTCAAATTTGAGTTACATTTTTTTTGTGAAAATTACAATATTATACCTATTACTCAATTGTCAGGACATTAAGATAACTTTAAAGTCATTTTTCTCAGTTTCACACTCTGGTGAGTTAAGGTCTTTTGCCTTAGTAGGGCAGAGCTGGCAGCCGCTAACATTGCATTTAACAATAAGTAGCCTAAAACTAGTCAGAGGTTATTATGGCCCGTCCAGTTTCACTTCACATATTATATATTGTATTGTTGTAGCCTACTTAAAACATTAACGTTCTTCTCAGTGTTCTCAGCAATGCTAATCCGATGTACCTGTCTAGTTTTATTCCATAAATATATTGTTTTTATAGACGTTAGTGGCACTGTTAAAAAAAATCTAGAGGAAACAAACACTGCTGAATGCAGGAGTCATCTTACGATGAGGCTCACGTGTGATTCATCATCTTACGACGAGGCTCACGTGTGATTCATCATCTTACGACGAGGCTCACGTGTGATTCATGAAGCGTTCGTATCACTCCAATTCCAGCACAAGCATGAGTGTGTGTTGGTAAATGTGGCGGCTGAAAACAAGCGTCGTTTAGATATCGCGCCCCAATTCATGGTCATTTGCCCATAGAATTTACGACATGAAGATGCACAATACGTCCAAAAGAGAAACATTTCTGACCTGGAGATGGCCCAAGTGAGAGTGTGACAAGTCACAAAAAGTGTCGCCAAGAAAGCCGGAAAATTATGGCTATTTAAGTGTAACAGACTTTATTTTCGCAGAGAGAATGCATCATTCAACAAATAAATTACGAAACCATACGACACCTGCCATCATACTGCAAATACTGCTGTCGCGCTTTCCAAAGGGAAAGTCATTCTCTCCACATATGGCTATCCTAAGCTATCAAATATGTCAACATAACAGGGTACATTACGGAAAGTAGGCTACAAATGTGCAGGAAAAGTCTTAGGGCCAAGATATTCCATGAATTCAACTCTCGCCTCAAAAACTTGCGTACACGAGTGGAGACTTGACGTGAGATTCGAGCGTAGCCACCGCTCAGGTTCAAATTGATAAATGCCATGCTTTGTGTGGAAATGAGCATACACCTGTCCTACGCCTGTTTTATATCATATGTTTGTTTCAGAAATGAGGGCGACTATCACCATTACAACACACACCGCATATCAGAGCATGTACTTATTCTTACCAGGGCAGCAGAACTAAATCAGAGCATGTACTTATTCTTACCAGGGCAGCAGAACTAAATCCTGCCTTTTCCTTTCTTCTTCCTCTACTCTCTCTCAGACTATGTGCCATCTATGGAGGAACCTACATGTTAAATAAGCCCATTGAGGAGATCATTATCGAGAACGGAAAGGTAGTCGGCGTTAAATCAGAGGGAGAGGTGAGCACACACACACACACACACACACACACACACACACCTCATCTGAAATGCGTAGTATTGCACACTCCTGGTTAAATGTTTATATGGGCTCATTGGAAGCCTATTACAATTATCACTATTATCGCTTTTTGACTAAGTGTGTATACATGTGTGCACTCGGTAGATTGCTCGCTGTAAGCAGCTGATCTGCGACCCCAGCTACTTAATGGACCGGGCCAAAAAGGTGGGCCAGGTGGTCCGGGTCATCTGCATCATAAGCCACCCCATCAAGAACACCAGCGACGCTAACTCCTGCCAGATCATCATCCCCCAGAACCAGGTCAACAGGAAACACGGTATGGGGCTGCCTGAAGTGACATCACACACATGCTACTTGTGAAACCCATGCATACTCATCGTTGATGTGTAACCTCTCATGCGTCTGTCTCAGCAATCACAATAAAAGGAAGTAAGCACACATACACATACTCACACACAGATTTATTTGGTTTGTAACTTGTGTGTGTGTGTGTATGTGTGTCTCGTAAACAGACATCTACGTGTGTATGGCCTCGTTCCCACACAACGTTGCGTCTAAGGGCAAGTACGTAGCCATCGTCAGCACAACAGTGGAGACCAACGACCCCGAGAAGGAGATCCAGCCCGCTCTGGACCTGCTGGAGCCCATTGAGCAGAAGTAAGGCCTGTGTGTGTGTGTGTGTGTGTGTGTGTGTGTGTGTGTGTGTGTGTGTGTGTGTGTGTGTGTGTGTGTGTGTGTGTGTGTGTGTGTGTGTGTGTGTGTGTGTGTGTGTGTGTGTGTGTGTGTGTGTGTGTGTGTGTGTGTGTGTGTGTGTGTGTGTGTGTGTGTGTGTGTGCAGAAGTAAGGCCTGTGTGTGTGCAGAAGTAAGGCCTGTGTGTGTGTGTGCAGAAGTAAGGCGTGTGTGCGTGCAGAAGTAAGGCCTGTGTGTGTGTGCAGAAGTAAGGCCTGTGTGTGTGTGCAGAAGTAAGGCCTGTGTGTGTGTGTGTGTGCAGAAGTAAGGCCTGTGTGTGTGTGTGTGTGTGTGTGCAGAAGTAAGGCCTGTGTGTGTGTGTGTGTGTGTGTGTGCAGAAGTAAGGCCTGTGTGTGTGCGTGTGTGCAGAAGTAAGGCCTGTGTGTGTGTGTGTGTGTGCAGAAGTAAGGCCTGTGTGTGTGTGCGTGTGTGCAGAAGTAAGGCCTGTGTGTGTGTGTGTGTGTGTGTGTGTGTGTGTGTGTGTGTGTGTGTGTGTGCGCAGAAGTAAGGCCTGTGTGTGTGTGTGTGTGTGTGCGTGCAGAAGTGAGGCCTGTGTGTGTGTGTGTGTGTGCGTGCAGAAGTAAGGCCTGTGTGTGTGTGTGTGTGTGTGCGCGTGCGTGCGTGCGTGCGTGCGTGTGCGTGCAGAAGTAAGGCGTGTGTGCGTGCGTGCAGAAGTAAGCAAGGATTAAAGTTCTCCGTCGTAGGACGGATTTCCGTCAATTTGATTTTAGAAATGTCCTATTTGAGATCGATGCAGATCCGATGAGAAAAATAGCAGGGGGGGGGGGGCTGTCACCTTTGCTTTTCCTTTTTAAGGCAACTACAAATATTAGGTAAATGTTTAAGACCTAATAGTGTTCTTGAGAACTTTCTGTGTCTCAATCAGTGACCGCTCAAGAAGATAGCCTACGTCAGCCATATGTTTCGCTTTGTTTATGTTGCTACACACTTGTCTTGAGCGTTTGCTTAAAAAAAAGAACACTTATAACACTTATAACGGTCTAAAAGTTGGATTATAGTGACACAATCGAGACAGCTGATGAGGTTGGCCAATCCGTTTAACTTTTTTGGATATGAGAAGAAGCGTATAGGCTGTGTTCTTTCCGTGCATCAATGTAGACAATTTCTTACTATCGCGAACTCTTGTCAGGGGAGGTCATTCATTTTGGGTGTCACCTATGACTTGAACAGATAGCCTGCTATGCCACCCGATGTAGGCTACTATTATTGTTAGTTTTTAATCAATGCAACTAACATTATGTGTAAAGCGACGCAATATAAACCGTAGCCTATGCAATTTATTATCCCGTCTATTATGACAACAATGTTTTTCACAATTTGCGACGGAAGGTTTTGTCTGAGCGTGTTAACATAAAATAATAATAATATTGTCATCATCGCGAACTGTCGAGTAAGGGGGTCAGTCGTGTTTGTGACGCACAGACAGCCTTGTAGCCTATTTTGGGCCTCACTTTTAACGACAGTAGGTTGTGAGTGTATGTTGACAAAAAATAATCATGCAATTAAAATAGTCAACTTAAAACGTTGCTATAAAATATTATTAATTTATAGCACAAAACCATAACCAGTAGGCCTACCAGAACCTCGCATATTAGCGTCATGATTTGTGTGCGTCTATTTGGCAAGGCCACTAGCTGTCATGTATGCGTTGTTGCTAAAGGAAGGCAGGTGTCAAAAGTTAAAAAAATTTATGGAGATGGGCAGCTGTTGGAAACGGAGGAGAACTAACAAGCCATGGTGTAAAGAAATTAAAGTGCCAGGGGTTTGCTTTTGCGCGGTTCTCTGCAAGAAAATTGTTTATGGATGCAATAGGAAAACGTTTTAGCACGCCACCAATCAGAAGACCGCCATAAGGTTAACATTCGTGCACTTCAGGACATCTTCCCTACCTGGTGCTAGCCACCACGACAGAGGTAGGCTACGTTTATCTATGGCTGACCGTTTTTACGTTTAGAAAGTAGGCTACGCATGTTCTTTCATAACGCAACACCACCTGCCCTTCACAATATCGCAACCTCTTGTCAACCTTATACAATCTGTTGCTGAAGACAAAAGCGCCGTCTCCAGATTGTCGTTATCAAATGCGCAGACCTCCTGCATGGACACACACAGTATTGCTGCTCATTGGAAAACTGAGTTGTCTGTAAAACTCAAAATTACCATGTTTTCATTAAATGCGGATGAGGCAACAAATGGAAATATGAACAATATCTAGAATGTTCTGATTCGTTACTTTGATGAGGAAATGGGAAGTCTTGTAAACTTGATTTTATAGATTTTACTTGGTGTTGAATTGCATATTAACAAGAAAAAAATCTCCCCTTTAAACACTTTTGCCCTGAAGTAATTAAATAAGAGTGTGTTAAAGCCTTTCTACAATATTGCTGCAGTAGAAAAGAACAGCAATGGCTAATCAGCAATGGTCAGGGATGGTACTAAAATATATTTTTGTTCATCAGGAAAACTCAGTCTCAATCAAGAACACTCAATTCGCCTTATTCACATGGTGGCCATTGGCGGCTAAAACGAGGCTACAGGGTACACAAACTATAGGATTGTTATGTTCTATGCATTCACCTGTAGGTGGCATTAATTATATAGTAAGTGTACCCTGTAGCCTCGTTTTGGTTTAAACAATGGCCGGCGTGCGAATAAGGCGAATACTCCCTTTACTTTGCTGTTTGCATCTTTTTGTACATTAAAAACAAATAGGTCGCGACCGCAAAAGGGGTGCTATCTCTATAGGTAGATATGAACAACGTATGACTTATGGCCTGAAAAAAGTTCAGTCAAACGATTTTTTTTCACTTTAATCCCTGAGTAAGGCCTGTGTGTGTGTGTGTGTGCGTGCAGAAGTAAGGCCTGTGTGCGTGCGTGCGTGCGTGCGTGTGTGTGTGTGAGTGAGCCCATTGAGCAGAAGTAAGGCCTGTGTGCGTGCGTGCGTGCGTGCGTGTGCGTGTGTGTGTGTGTGTGAGCCCATTGAGCAGAAGTAAGGCCTGTGTGTGTGTGTGTGTGTGTGTGTGTGTGTGTGTGCAGAAGTAAGGCCTGTGTGTGTGTGTGTGTGTGTGTGTGTGTGTGTGCAGAAGTAAGGCCTGTGTGTGTGTGTGTGTGCCTGTGCAACTTGCAGAGGTGTTTAAAGTGTAAGCTATAATGTCATTACAATAGACCAATTTGAAGTATAGGCTACAAAACCCAAACAGCCGCGGTGCAGTTCTCTTTACTTCCAGTTTTGTTGGTTGTAGGTGAGTAAACGTTTTCCATGTTTGATTACAGCGCTGGCGATATCCTTTACGAACACCACGACCACAAGTTATGAAATCGCTGATCTCTCGCTTCAAATTAATTGTTTGTTCGCGTTGGATAACTCCATTAATAGTGCAAAATACCCAAGTGGGGAGGTCCTGGGATATTGACAATTGTGATGACTCATGGAATGCCTCTTGTCCAATCCGAAATGAATGAGTAGTTAGCAATGATTTTCTGCAATAAACCAGACTTGGAATAACTTTTTCAAAGTTTGTAGAATGTATGCAGATGTCCCTTTCTATGTTACTGGCTATTTATAGTTGTGTAGTAAATATGAAAAAAAACAGATCCAAATTATGGAAATGTAAAACAATCATAATGATACAATGGGATGATAAATACATTCCCTATATGATCGAAAACGTGTTTTTCAAACATTTTTGCAATAAATCAGATTTGTAATAACTTTTATATTAAAGTTTGTAGAATGATTGCAGATCAATTTAGAATGTTACTGACTATTTACAGTTGTGTAGGACGGTTAATATCATAAACAAATCTAAATTTTCGAGAAAACAAACCATAATGATAATAAATTAAATAATTAATAGATTCCCCATTTTATTGACTAGTGATTTCTAACTGACTTCTTTACCATTGAAAATATTTTATTACAATTCTAGTTTATTACAAAACTGGTTGGAAACACATTTTGCCACCAGTTTTGCAATAAAAGAGAATTGTAATAGTTTTATTGCAATTCTGGTAGTCACAGTGCTTTATGTACACTGTGTGTGACATGCCATTTATGTGAACTTTATGATGATTTTGTAGGTTTGTGAGCATCAGTGACCTGCATGAACCCACTGATCTGGGAACCGAGAGTCAGGTGAGATGAGGGATCCACTAACAGACTGTCTGAGAGTTTATTTTACTTTGGGGGGGGGGGGGGGGTTAGTTGTTGGTGTTTTCAGTGAACTTTCCTTCCCTTGGTTGAAATACACAATTTTGATTTGTGGGTATGTCTGGCAGATCTTCATCTCGCGTTCTTACGACGCCACCACCCACTTTGAGACCACCTGCGACGACATCAAGGACATCTACCGCCGCATGACGGGCTCGGACTTTGACTTTGCGGAGATGGAACGCACGAAGAACGACATCTTTGGTGATGCCGCTGACCAGTAGAGGGAGCTAGTGGGCCAGATTGCCCAGACCAGGCGTTATAATCTCCAGTTTAAAAAAAATGCAACTGAAATAAAAAAACAAACGTAAACAAAACAGACCGACAACCAACCAAAAGAAATGGGCTAGCTGATGATCACATGTGTTTTTGTTTTGTTTTTGTTAATCTTTTTTTTTTTGCCCTTATTAAGAAGTTGAAGATACTCAGTTACAAACTTAGCATTTCACTTTGGGAGATGGTAGGGTGACATCAGCTCTTTTCCAGTCAGGGGGGAGATCTGGAGTGATGGTTTAAAAGTATGCTCTCTCTCTCTCTCTCTCTCTCTCTGTGTCTTTCTCTCGCTCACACTCTCTCAGCGATGCCAAATGACCAGCGGTATTATCAAGTCTTATGACCACTCCTACCAGTACTTATCCATTCACAGTGACGAGAGAGAAGGGGTGTGTGTTGTGGGTTTGTAAAGGAGAGAAGAGACATTCTGTGCAAAAAACTGAACATGACCCCCGCTTATGAAGTTGATGTGTGTGTGTGTGTGTGTGTGTGTGTGTGTGCGCGTGCGTGCGTGTGTGTGTTTGTGTTGTAGAATGTTAGTGCTGCGCTTTCTTGCTTCAGGATGTCCTAAATGTCACCCCTGTACCCTATTAAAAAAATCACTGAATTCTCTGATTTGAATCTCGTTTGGCTTGAGTTGTACGTAGTCACCAATCAGAAATCTGTTACTGCGGCAACCTGCGCAGAGTTCCACGGTGGTCAGTTCTGTCCACCAATCACAGCTAGTTATTAAGTCTGCTTGCATCATGTCACAGCAGCAACCCCCAAAAAGTGATGTCAACAGGCGTGAGTTTGTGAGTTTGATTGACACCTTTGCTTTCTCTCCCTCTGCAGCTGGCTTCCACACATGCAAAACCCTTATCATTAGCCAGAGCTGCAAAACAAGCACTTCACAGCTCACACGGTTTTGTGTGTGTGTGTGTGTGTGTGTACGGCCAGAGTGTGCTCTCTTCCTAGACACCCAGACAGACAGACAGTTGATGCTGAAGTTTCAAAGAGGAAGGGGGGGGGGGGGTGTAGACATGGTTGCTGAGTTGTGCTGTAATATCTGTGTTGTGTTTAGAAAGGACCAAACGTCGCCTGCAGTATTGACTTGACAGAAGCCCTGTGTGGAGACATTTAGTGTTTTTAAGAGAATGTTTAAAAAGCTCAATGTTGTACTAACGGGGCTCAAATGATTTCTGTACTGCAAAATAAACATGAACTTGTGGAAAAAAGGTCACGTATGTTTCTCAAGTCGTCTTCTGTGTGTGTATGTGAATATTTGAGACATTACTGTCCTCAATCTCGCTATTTCTCATGGCAGTTATGTCCAGCAATACATGTATAGCAAATATCTCTCCCTTTTTCTCACTACAGAGTACACCGCTGTTGGAGGACTGGTGATTGATTATTCAAGTCTTAAGTTCACTACACTATATTGTCGATTTTAGTATTTGATATTTTCAATGATTATGAAATGGATTAATTTGCATATGCAGACATTTTACTTCATCAACATGTGAAGAGGAGTTGTTTTGAGAGGAAAGAGCAGGACACTGAAGATTGTGTGATTAGCAGAATCATCATAGAGCTGTTACTTCTGGAGAGTTGCATGCTCACTACAGCCTCACCTCCAGCTGCAGAGTCCATATGCTTGAGATCTGGGAATGCTGACTATGGGAATGCTGCTCTCACATCAGCAGTGCTCTCGGCTCCATGTGTGTCTGTTGTCACATCAGCAGTGCTCTCGGCTTGTCAGATTAATCAAACTATGTCTCAAATTAATTTGATAAAAAATGCCCCCCTCCTCCGATTTTGGTGCTTCTACTTTAGCAGCAGTGCAATAAGTAGATGCCACATATTGGGTCCTGACATATTCACAGTAATCCCTAGAAATGGAATATTCATGTTGTTTTATTTAATATTAGTTGTGCAGCTGTATAGTCCATCTTATACACACCCACTGAAGCAACAAAGAAAATGCAAAAAAAGACTTTTGTGTAATTATTCCATATTTTGTGTAGTCATTCTATATCATAACCCCTGACATACAATCCAGATAGTGTACAAGAAACCTCAGCCAAACAACACCAAGAGATTGCAACACCATAAGCATTTTATTGTCAGTATGCATTTTGGGAACCCAAAAGTCCTATGGGGAGTTTCCATAGGGCATTTTACAAAACGCATGAGCATACCTTGGCAAATAATGGTCCAAAGCACTCATTTTGTATTCTATATTGATCTACTTTTGCACACAGCTTCACAAGACCTGGTGCTAGGGCTCAGTTGTGTTTCTAAGTCATCTCAAGTGACCTAGAGGGCTGTAATGTGGTCAGTTCAGAGGAACTTGTTATCCGGCAGAAATATAAAACAGTATTCTAGCCTCTGTACCTCTGTGCCAGTACTTCCCACAGCTATTCTGATTATTCCATAAGAAACTACAAGGTCTCAGCTTTCTAAAGCATTTGAAGGTAGGTGTGGTGGATTTCTATGACTTAAAGGATGCATGTATGTTTTTTATAAACTTTAATATTACTGCAATTATTATGTACACATCTTGAACAGACCAGACCAGCAGTCAAGGAGTGCAGGAGAATACAGTAGACACTAGGCCTCTCATATGATGGAGGATACAGTAGACACTAGGCCGTTCATATGATGGAGGATACAGTAGACACTAGGCCGTTCATATGATGGAGGATACAGTAGACACTAGGCCTCTCATGTGATGGAGGATACAGTAGACACTAGGCCTTTCATATGATGGAGGATACAGTAGACACTAGGCCTCTCATGTGATGGAGGATACAGTAGACACTAGGCCTTTCATATGATGGAGGATACAGTGGACACTAGGCCGTTCATATGATGGAGGATACAGTGGACACTAGGCCTCTCATATGATGGAGGATACAGTAGACACTAGGCCTTTCATATGATGGAGGATACAGTGGACACTAGGCCTCTCATGTGATGGAGGATACAGTGGACACTAGGCCTTTCATATGATGGAGGATACAGTGGACACTAGGCCGTTCATATGATGGAGGATACAGTGGACACTAGGCCTCTCATATGATGGAGGATACAGTAGACACTAGGCCTCTCAACTAGGCCTCTCAACTAGGCCTCTCATGTGATGGAGGATACAGTGGACACTAGGCCTCTCATATGATGGAGGATACAGTGGACACTAGGCCTCTCATATGATGGTCAAGAGAGAGAGGATGATGTCAGCTGGTGATGATAAGAACAAGGCCAAGTAATGGGTGGGCATTGGATGCTATGAAGCAAACGAGATAAGAAGCCCTGCTTACACCCAACTGGATAGAACCAGACAGTTTTGCATATATTGTTATGCATGATGAGAAGATGGTTTCCACCAATATTCGTAACCCTGGTAGATGCTGATTGGCCAACAGGTGTCTTTCGAGAGTGGCGAGAGGAGAGGGCCCAACTCTAAGGTTAAGGGGTATAAAAGAGGCCGCAGCCACCTTTTAGTCAGATCTCATCGGGGGGCGCCAGCTGATGACATCTCACATCACCCTATTGCTTGACACCTGGTCTGGACATCGTTATAGGCTGGACTATCACTGCAATACGGTGAATAAAGATTAACAGTCTTCAGAGATCTCCTGTCTGCATTGTCTCCTTCGGACGCCTTCCAGAGTGCTAATTAGTAAATAGTTAAGTGATTAATTGCTAATTGGATTTGGAAGTGGACCAGTTTTTCCAGACTGGAGGTTCCAACCGAGATGTGACACAGGATTCATCAGGCAGCAGTTCTGCCCCGGGTGAAGCAGGTCCCGGCAGCCGGTTCCCCAAGGGCCCAAAAGGTAGGCAATTTTGCTCGGAGGGAAACAATACAGGAACTACAATCTACAATAGAGGCCAGGAACACACAGACGCACAGTTGTGATTGAGGAGATCGCCGAGGGACAGAGAGAGGGTCGGTTGGAGGATGTTGGAATAAAAAGTGGATCAATTGTGACAGCCCTCGGAATACTGTTCAAGGACTTGCACCAGACACATGCTTTGGACATAAATGCTTTGATAAAAGTACTCACAAGCCCATCAACAGAGACGCCTGACCCTCTGAGTAATGAGGAAAGCCTTTCCCCCTATAGCCCCTCTAGTAGAAGTCCTCCTTACACCCCTTAAGCCCAGAGAAGGACAGAGAAGAAGGTAAGGAGGCAGAGCAGAGTACAGAGGTCTTGGAAGACGAATCGGAGCTCACAGTGGGAAGTGATTGGGAGGAGCTAGATGAGGGAGGAGCGTGGGATTGGCCAGAGTCAGCTGGCACTCAGCCAGGGGGCCGGCCAGAAGTAGACTACATCCAATCAGGTTCAGAGGAGGAGGTGCCCCCTCTCGCAAGACACACCTAGCACGCAGCCCAGATTATACGAACTGTGTTCTGCCTTTAAGGGAAGGAGACGTAGGTTTGTAAGAAATAGGGATGGGCAAAGCGAGGCTTTATGAAACACTGAAACGTTCGAAGCAATTGTGCCGAATTGTTCCGAAGCTTTGAAACAATTCCGACACCTCAGAGCTGTTTAGGGTGAAACTAATCTGTCAAATGCTTCGTATTGAAGATGTAGTCTTTAAAGTTCGTGGCTCGCTGTGTTACCTGTGTTCAGTCTTTGTTAAAAGCTAAGCAGTCATGGTCAATTACTAGATGGGAGACCACATGAAGTGACAATAAAGAGAATCTATTGCTGCCACTAGTGTTCTCTAAATCACTTTCTTCTAGGGCTGTAAATCGATTAAAAAAATGAATCTAATTAATTACATACTCTGTGATTAATTAATCTAAATTAATCACATATATAATATTTGCTGTGAAAGTATTTTTAAATATTTAAATTCAAATGAATCATTGAATAATCAGCATTAGTGACATTAAAGTTCAAAAACTCTTTTATTATTATTTTAATAATGCCCATAATAATCTATGATATGACCTAATATGCTGAGGAAATAAATAAAAAAGTGCTTCGGGAAGAAGTTTTTTTTCATATACAAGCTATTTCAGGCCACAGATATAACCTAGGGGACACAATGAAAATAAATTAACACTCCCCTCAATGTCAACACTATTTCTTTGCATTAATGTGCGACACCATCAGGCCGTTTTTTAAAAGTAAATGTTCCAATCAATGATCTAGGCAGCACATTTTCTTCTCTCTCCTTTTTACAGTCTAATGGTTACTGACTACAATGGCTCGGGGTCAAAGGTCATACGGAATCGATTAATCTGCGTTATTTTTTTTAATCAGTTATTTTTTCTCAAATTAATTAATCGAAATTAATCAGTTATTTTGACAGCCCTACTTTCTTCTTATAAAAACTCCATTTTTGACCATTCTGAGAGTTTAGTTGAAACTGTGTGGTTAATGATGAATCAAGAAAACTTATAGCTAAACGATCTGAAACAATACCTTACAAATCAAACGGGGATCGAACCACATTTGAGCAGCCTGGGCTACCGTGCAAAAAACACCCTCACTAACCACTACATCATGGTTATTGCTTAATAATAGTCTACACTGTTAATTGAACGCGCGGGCACGCCTGCCGACACCGGTGAAATGCACCGAAGGTTCACTTAACTTTGGTCACATGACATGGGGATTTTGAACGATGTTTCGAAGCAGTGGTCACGACATGGCTGTTTTGAACCACGTTTCGAAGCAGTGTTTCGAAACACTTGTGCTTCGAAGCCTCGACACTGATTCGAGACGTCGGTTTTGAAAGTCACACCCCTAGTAAGAAATTTTCCCCCTGTAAGGAGACATGGAAGGCTCACACTAGATTAAAACATCACTATAAAATCTTACAGTGTATTTGCAAATGTATGTTTGGAACAAATTCAGTTATTATTAGTTATTATTATTATTACCAAAAATATGCAAATGCAAAGCACACTGTAAGGGGCAGGACCACATTAGCGTAGGTAATGCTAATGCAGATGAGGTAGCGCAGGAAGCTGCCCCAGAGGCAAGAAGGCTTAACACAGTCCCAAAACCCCCTCAGGAGAATGAACCACATACAGTGTTGAGCAGCAGGGCCATGTACCATGCCATGCCCCACAAAGTGCCCCTACCATCATAATGAGTGCACATGGTGCTCTAAATGGTATGATGACAAACATATACATCATCATCAGGGTCCCCTCTGTTGTGCATTATGCCAAAGAGCAGGCTGCCCTGAATGCTGGGACAAACCTTGCGAGGCTAGGTACCCACCAGGCCTGATGGACCAGCTGCTAACATTGGGGTGCGTCAAAGGGGGGGGGGACCATGACGGCAGGATGGTGGAATCAGCTGCTCCATCTCATTATTGCCCCGAATCAGCTGCTCCATCTCATTATTGCCCCGAATCAGCTGCTCCATCTCATTATTGTCATGCACATAGTGTGGATCACTTGTGCAAAGGGGGGGGGGGGGGTCACTTCAGGATCGCGTTGCTCATGTGTTGAGAATTGTCACATTTGTGCAAGAAAAGGCATAAAAACAGGCATAGACCCAAGACCCCTGGGACACATTCCACTCCCAGAAGGTCCATTCAAACATCTAGTAATGGATTACAGTGACAGTGAAAATAGTCAATTTGTCCAAACATGTTTTAGTGATAGTATGTCGATACTTAAGGTGGGTGGAAGCCCAAGCAGGGTACAGGACGAAAAAACTGTGATTTGCTTTCTATCAAGAGAAGTGATCCCCAGATTCAGAATTCCAGAAATAATTAACAGTGACAATGGCAAAGCTTCACGGCTAATACATGGGGAAGGAGTTGTGTGTTTTGTTTTGCCGTTGTGTGTTTTGTCTTGGCGTTGTGTGTTTTGTCTTGGCGTTGTGTGTTTTGTCTTGGCGTTGTGTGTTTTGTTTTGGAGAGTCGTGTGGGGGAGCGAGCAGAGGAGCCTCCAGGCGGTTGGGACGTGATGGTGGTGGGCAAGCTACCCGATACATGCTCATGCCTGGTGGGCATTCTACCCGATACATATTCATGCCTGGTGGGCAAGCTACCCGATACATGCTACCCGATACATGCTCATGCCTGGTGGGCAAGCTACCCGATACATATTCATGCCTGGTGGGCATTCTATCCGATACATATTCATGTCTGGTGTATGCATATGCATTCCAGGTGTTGCTGCTGGCTGGTGATTTGTTTGAACTTTTATTTATTCTGATGGAGTTTTATATGTATGTTCTATGCGGATGAGAATTCAGTCAGCCAAATTCACTAGTTTATCGTCTTACAAGATGTCAGATTTGTGTTGTATTTCCATTGATTGCAGTACCACTTTCAGCCGCTGGGTGGTGAGGCACGTCATTAAAATTCCACTAAAACGTTAAACCTCAAATCCTGGCAATTTGTAGCAGCCGTTTGCATATAAGTTGTGTTTCACGGGCTGTAATTCATTGGCACCACTCGAAAATGTGCCTTCAAATCTCATCTGTAGTGTTTTGTTAGTTATACTTAAATGTGATTGGCTGAGAGGTTGTGTCATGACTCATGTGACGAATCATTCAAAGTTTCTCAAAATGCCGAAATATAAAGGCGGAAGGTGGGATTTTCAAACTTTACGGCTATAGGAATGTGAGCGTGTCCCGACCAGAGCCTTATAGATAGATCTCCCTCCCGACATTCTCGCGCAGAAAGAAAATGTTTTACAGGAGCGCCCTAACCTTGAAGATTACGACGGAGAATGCAGTCCCTAGCGGAGTGTCCAGTTAGGCATCGCTTCTCGGCCTTTTGGCTAAGATCAAGTGTAGTATCTGTTCTTATCAGTTTAATATCTGATACGTCCCCTACCCGGGGACCATATATTAAATTGATTTTTGGAACAGGGAGATGGAATAGGGGCTTGCTCCGTCCACTCCACGCATCGACCTGGTATTGCAGTACCTCCAGGAACGGTGCACTCCCCTCGGGGATAATAAGAATGTGGAATATTATGAACCATTGTCGGAGTGAAGTAAGTAGCTGCATGCTTATGCTGTACCAGGTATGTTCTCATCATTGATCAGTTTCTTGGAAACGGAACTTCCCTGCAAAGGGTTCCCGCTCCCTTTGAAAAATGTGGCTGCCTGAACTTTGCTCTTAGCTGATGATGCCACTCGTAGCTACATGCACTTTTGATCTGTAGTAGCGTATTCGAATAGAGCATCATGCCCCATCACGTCTGATCATGTAGGCTAGGCTTCATGCATGTGCACGCTGTAGGTTTTTTATTTTATTTCAAAAATGCAATACCTGTGTAAACACAACGGCGAATGTGTTGAAATGGTTTCATTGGTGAGATAGCGACATAGCGAGCGACCGTTTTTATGAGGTCCATAGCCGTAACAGTGAGGCCCACGTAATATATTGCCACCGTTTGAATTGGCTTTAATTGTTATAATGATGCAAGTGGGATACATAATAATAATTATTATTATTAATAATACAAACAATAAAAATAAAGGATAGGCTGAGTGTCAATTAGGACAGAAGGCAAATAAAAGCATAAATTGTCAAACTACGAAATACAGTTGACTATATTTCTTATTGACTACTGTATCTACTTACACTGAGATACTGAATTTGGGATTTTCATTAGTTGTCAGTTATAATCATCAAAATTAAAAGAAATAAACATTTGAAATATATCAGTCTGTGTGTAATGAATGAATATAATATACAAGTTTCACTTTTTGAACGGAATTACTGACATAAATCAACTTTTTGATGATATTCTGATGATGCTCCGTTGCTGTTTCTGTGATTACTTCTGGACCTGCAACTGGACCTACAGGTACATGAGAACACATTTGCAACTGGACCTACAGGTACATGAGAACACATTTGCAACTGGACCTACAGGTACATGAGAACACATTTGCAACTGGACCTGCAGGTACATGAGAACACATTTGCATAATATGTAGCATATTATGTCACTTTGTGAATACAAATACTGTATACAATGTATATTTCCTGTCCAATGTTGATGTCCATCCATATGCATGAGGATATTTCACCACCATATAAAAAACATACATCAGCAACCTCTAGAGGAGCTATGTGTAATTCTGTAAGATTTGAGCAACATGGCACTCTTGCATTGACTTGCATTATATTATATTGCATTATATTTAATACCTGGGGCCTGTGCTAGTTTGAAGGTCTCCACAACACAGAGGTTTTTTTGACACATTTTATTGTTTATTGCCATTTCAGCTACACAGCTGATAGGAAAGTGCTCACAACGCAGCATGACTCATCAAAATACAGGGCTGAACTTGAGTTAAAGTGTTTTAGAGCTTCAGCCTATTCACATAGTATGTTCATACAAACATGGGCCTACATCTACATGATGCATAGATTTACATGTGCAAGATATTCAGTGCATGTTAAGAGTGTCTGATGGCTTGGCGGTAGGTACTATCTCTGAAGTGGGATGTTCTGCTACTGATACTGCTACTGATGCTCCTGAAGTGGGATGTTCTGCTACTGATAGTCCTGAAGTGGGATGTTCTGCTACTGATGCTCCTGAAGTGGATGTTCTGCTACTGATGCTCCTGTACCTTCTGCCTGATGGGAGGCTGTTGAACAGGTGATATGCCGGGTGGGAGGAGTCACTGATAATGCTACTAGCCTTCCTACACATTCTAGTGGCATAGAGTGAAGCAATGGAAGGCAGATTGCAGCCAATGATCTTAGAGGCTCTACATACTACTTTCTCAAGCTGTCTATCTTGGTTGGTAGTGTTGTTATACCAGGCAACTCTTTGCACTGTTACTCTGGTCATGTTTGGATGGTTTAAACTAAAAAAAACACTTCATAGCACCTTTTAAAATGTTTAAACTAAAAAACACTACAAAGCACCTTTTAAAATGTTTAAACTAAAAAACACTTCATAGCACCTTTTAAAATGTTTAAACTAAAAAACAGGAGGTTGAACTGAGGATAGATACGATGATGACTGCACCAATTGTCATACAACTTTCAAGTATTTCTAAACGTCTATGGCTAGTTTTCTGTATATGGATTGAGTTGCTCTATGTACTTTTAGTCTAGGACTAGGCTTAATCCATGAAACTGACTTTAAAGCTTACCATATATTAGACCAGGGTTCTCAAACCTTTTGGTTCCAAGGACCCGTTGAGGGGGAGAGGACCCCCTCATAATTGTATTAATTAAGCATATGGCATTTGTATTCTCTGACGTTTTGGCCAGGTCTACTATCCCATGTTTTTTGGCAGGTGTGTAATTTGGTCTTTTGTCAACTGTGCATTTGGCATCATGACAACGTGGACTGACATTTCTCCTGTTCATCAGCTAGCTAGCTGGCCACGAGGAGTGGGAGGTGGCAGCTGCTGCAGGGGACCTTGAAGAGCTGGAAGTGGCGGCAGCAGGAGTTGCGTCCGGTGGGGGCTTCTGTGAATTACAGGTGAGTGTGAGTTTTTAAGTTCTTACTACCGTATTTTCCGGACTATAAGTCGCTCCGGAGTATATGTCGCATCAGTCAAAAAATGTGCCATGAAGAGGGAAAAAACATATATAAGTCGCACTGGGCTATAAGTCGCATTTATTTAGACATTTATTTCACAAAATCCAAGACCAAGAACAGACATTTAATCTGGAAAGGGAAGTTATTCATATAGCACACAGAACAACAGGCTGAATAGGTGTCCGGTATGTTAACGTAACACAGTAACGGTTATTCAGCTATACGATAGCACACAGAACAACAGGCTGAATAGGTGTCCGGTATGTTAACGTAACACAGTAACGGTTATTCAGCTACACGATAGTACAAAGAACATTCCTGGGAGGCTGAATAGGCTAAATTAACATAAGCCAGCGAGTCCAACAAGCAAGTTACCGCTAAGCGATTTCACCCCTGGGGGTACGTGAAGGCACTCCGGGGGTACGTGAGATTTTCAAATATACATATATTTAAAAAGTAGAATCCATGCAAAAATACTTTAAAAACAATTATATTTCAGGCAAGTTCATAAAATGAATTTTATATTTCAGTAGGCTATTCAATTTCATTATCCTAAACCCCCCCCCATACCAAAGTCCCCCCCATACCAGGATGGTTTTAAGTCTTTTTTTCTCAACTAAAAATGCTTTGCGCTGGTTAGGGGGTACTTGGCTGAAAAAATATTTCACAGGGGGTACATCACTGAAAAAAGGTTGAGAACCACTGATTTAAACACCCATTTAGTTGGCCGTATCACACTTGTATATTAATTCGCTGAACTCGTTAAGAAGTTTAAATGAACTGTCACGTTGCATCCGAGCTGTAAAATACAGACGTTCAGAACATAGCAACATTTAGCATATGACTGAGGTGACTTATAGTCCGGAAAATACGGTACCTAAATTAGTCTATCCTCTTCGGAGGCAAAAACTATACGTAACCTGTCATTAATTTAGCTGTAACTGACGTGTGCCTTGCTGGGTTTAATGTGCTTGTGGACTTCCTCTCAGCCTCCTTCACACCTTGTTTACACCTCACACCTTTCAGGGCCGCGCTGAAGTACCTACCCAGTCCCCGAGGCAGAGACTTGATTCAGCCCCGTAGAAGTTCCCAGAACGTGGCGTTGCGGCCCCATATAACTACGTTCCAGTTCCTGCAGTGGAAACGCCACTAATGACCAGCTCACATATTTGAAATGGCATGGAAGGATTGCTATGTGATATGTGTGTGTTTGTTTGCAATATTTTGGTCATCTTAGTTTACACCATGTTATATGCAGGCCTAGGCACACCTCAAGTGTTCCAGCTGTGTCCTGACAGTGGTTTTAAAAGTGGAAAAGTGGAAACTTTGGTCAAGAGCAGGTGAGGCCTGTCCTGTTAACAGTGTTGGGAGTAACGCACTACTGTAATTCCACTACTTTTAGTGGTAATGAGCATGTCATGAAGTATTTTTTAAATCAAGTAACGCAGTTACAATTAAAACTAAATGAGTTTGTTACTTGCGTTACTCTGTTTATCTTGTGTGAAAAATGGACGACTTCAGTAGACAAGATGACAGATGCACATTTGCTGCTTCTGATCTAACGTCGCCCGATCTTAACACTGTGTCGCCATTGTGTTTAGTGTTTCCATTGCAGATGCATTCTTTACAGTTAATAGCATTCTCCTCATTCCTCCTTATTTCGGATTCAAAACACGCAAGAGTTCACACAAGGCTACAATTTAAATGGACATCTTGACAGGGACAGCAAGGAGCCAGACATCTCAGTCTGTGCACAAAATTCTGCAGACAATTTAACAACTTTGATAATAGACTATTTAACATTGTTTCACATAACATTGAACTCATTCCAAGTAGCCTACTGAAGGATGGCAATAATAATGATGATAATAGTAAGCTATATATTGCAGAATTGTGGGGAAACTGAAGAGGAGTCAGTGCACCACCATGCATAGTATTAGGCCTGGCACCAGGGTACTAGTAGTAGTAGGCTGGTATAGGCAGTATACATATCTAATAAACCACCTAGATTTGGTGAGGGTGGATTAAAACGAGGTCCGGGGGGCCTTCATGTAGAATGTTTTAGGGTTGGAAAAGTTTGAGAACTCGTGTACAACGCTACTGTTTGATTTGAAGGGTTAGACTACAAAACATGGGTCTAAGAATTATGTTTATTTTGTGTGTGACTTCAGTACTGTTCACATTGACATTTTAAAATCAGACATAAAAGTAATTCAAAAGTTACTTTCTCTAGTAACTAATTATTTTGTTATACAGTAATTGGTAAAGTAATTCAATTTCTTTTGAAAAAAATAACTAGTAACTGTAACTAATGACTAATTTCCAGTAACATACCCAACACTGCCTAAGCATGCCAGTTGTGATCATATCTGGCGGTCTCACAGTGAGAACATTTACATGGACATTAATAATCCGATATTAACTCCGGTAAGACAATATTCAGAATAAGACACTGCCATGTAAACAGTATATTCTGATGTCTTAACCTGAATAAGATCATATTCAGAATAAGCATAAAAGTGTCATTTTTTCAGTGTTGTCCCATGAAAAGATATAATACAATATTTGCAGAAATGTGAGGGGTATACTGACTTTTGTGAGATACTGTATGTGAACAATACTGATAAGGGAACCATACTGTCACTAATTGGCATACCGGTATATCTTTATTTTTCTAGTTCAGTATGGCTTTTCCTCCAATGAAATGTCTTACCATTCCTCATAACATCAGTTCCAAAAAGCTGCCAAAAAGAAAGACAAACCAAAGATTGTCTTACCTTTAGCTTTAGCATTCGTCTCTGGACAAACTTTCTACAGTCACTGTAGACTCTGGGCCAATCAGAATCCCTAACTGTTTACAGTCACTGTAGACTCTGGGTCAATCAGAATCCCAAAATGTCTACAGTCAGTACAGACACCGACTGCAGACTTCTAATCAGATATCGCAAATGTGTAAAAACAACAGAGGTAAGATCAGTCTAGTATTTTCGAGAATCTCAGCAAAGGCTGATGTCTTAGCCACTTCTGTGAAATTTAAAGGCTATGCTAGTTTTCCGGCAAAGTTCCTACTTAACGTGATGTTAGGTCTTCAATTACTTGTTTGAATTAAAATCGGCAACTAATATGACAGTTACATTGACCGCATTTTAGCCTCACAGCTGATTTCTCAGTGCCACTATAGCAGTAGATTAGCATGTGTAAATGAATATTGATCCTAATCATAGTCCCTACAGTATAGGCCTACTCTATTAATATTGATCCTAATCATAGTCCCTACAGTATAGGCCGACTCTATTCAATTCCAAGAGGTGGAACATATCAGCACCTGTAAGCACACACCAGCAATAAATAAATCCAATGATATTTCACAGATGCCAAGTATGACTTGAGGGGAACAACAGTAGACTATTCTGGCTGGCCATTAACAGTGGGCAGTGTTTTGGGATCTCAGTCCTAGGCCTCCGAACAGACCCAATGAACTGACCCAATACTAGGCTACTGTATGTTTAGGTTTTGATATTGCACAAGTGGTTTGGCTTGAATTATAGTAGGCTACTACAACTTATGCTTATTGTGGAGTAAAATGAATGTTTGTTTGATAATATTTGCACTGGCAATATATTCCTAGCTTTAGATTGTATCTGTGTCTCTGTCTAACATAGTGGTGCAGTGACAACAACCTGCTCTCAACACCAAGAAGACCAAAGAGCTCATTGTGGACTTCAGGAAGTCTAAAGCTGGCACACACACCCCCATTCTCATCAACGGGACCGAGGTGGAGCACGTCACCTGCAAGTTTCTGGGTGTCCACATCTCTGAGGACCTCTCTTGGGATCTGTTTGTGTTATTGTACAAAGTTTAAGGTTTTATCTAATGTTTTTATTTGGCTTTAGTCACGCCACAAGCTTGCATGCTGTACCTGCAAGGGTTAACGAATCACTGAGCTGACTCCACCCCTCTAGACAGGTGATTTAGATCATGTACCAAGCCTGTGTTTGCAAGTGAATCTGAGGAAGACCGCAAGGTCGAAACATCATGTGCCAAATAATGAGACAATAAACTCAACACAAGAGTACCAAGGAGTGCGAACTTTTTTCCTAAGAAAACTCTTGGGCCCTCAACACCTGTACCCTGATCAAGAAGGCTCACCAGCGTTTCTTCTTCCCAAGGAGACTAAAGAAGGTCCACCTTGTAATATTCGTAGTTCAGGCATCAGAGCAGACACCCATATTTGTATGGGATGCCACCTGGGTCCTTGGGACGTCAGTAACGGTCAGACCTACCACGGTCATCTTAGCTTTTAATAAAGTTGATTTCTTTTAACTGTATAGCGGCTTTATTACTAATTCACAAGGTGAAATGGAGACACACCTGTCTCCTCAGATTCTGGTGAACTTCTACCACTGCACCATCGAGAGCATCGAACCACAGACTGTTCACCCCACTCCCTTCTGGAAGGCGTTACAGGTCTCTTCACACCCGAACCAGCAGGTTCAGAGGAAGCTTCTTCCCTGCGGCTGTCATTATAATATATTTCTTATAATATATTACTGTTCATAGACTGCATATATCTATATTGTTCTTTACTGCTCTTATAATGTAACTGCTACTACACTGCGCATATCTGTACATGTTGATCATGCATTGCTCATACTACATAGCCATATCTATTGTGCACTTATAAGGTTACTGCTAATACACTGCACTGCATTGCTCATACTACATAGCCATATCTATTGTGCACTTATAAGGTTACTGCTAATACACTGCACATGTTGATCATGCATTGCTCATACTACATAGCCATATCTATTGTGCACTTATAAGGTTACTGCTAATACACTGCACGTTTATAATTCATTTATATTACTGTACACCATAACTGTATACTACTGTCTACACTGCACTATATATCTTATACAAAGTATAGGCAGGTGGTGCATAAACAGTATATTATGATTGCACTTTTTTGCTATTTAGGCAGCCCAAGCCTGCTAACCAACCCAATCACTAGAGCTCACCCAGCCAGCCAGGGCTGTAATAATCCCATTCAAGTCAAGTTTATTTATATAGCGCATTTCATACACAGAGGTCATTCAATGTGCTTTACATAAACAAAACCAAACAATAACAAATAAAAGCATAGAAGGGCAATATAGTCAAAGAAAAAAAGTTAAAAGGTAAAGATCATAATAAAAAGAAAACATAAAACACAAGGTAAAATCATTTAAAAAATAAAGAATAATTAGTAAGCAAAAACAAAGGCAAAAGTAGTAAAAAAAAGTAATAAAAGACAAGGTAGAATAATTATCAAGGCAGATTCAGAATTTGTAACTCGGCACAGTTAGCAGAAAGCATCTGAGAACAGTTTGGTCTTAAGTCTAGATTTAAAACTGGCTACAGTTGGGGCCTTTTTGATGTCATCCGAAAGTTGGTTCCACAGCTGAGCCGCATAGCAGCTAAAAGCTGCTTCACCATGTTTAGTTCTAACTGTAGGTTTTACTAGCAGGTTTTTCACCTGAGAGGACGAGAAGGTGTGTACTGCTGAAGCATGTCTGACAAGTATTTAGGTCCTGCTCCATTTACTGATTTATAAACAAGCAATAGTGCTTTAAAGTCAATTCTGTGACTTACTGGAAGCTAGTGCAAGGACTTAAGAATTGGAGTAATGTGGTCAGTTCTTTTAGTTTTTGTTAGAATCCTAGCTGCTGCATTTTGTATCACCTGAAGCTGTTTAATAGTCTTTTTAGGAAGGCCTGTGAACAGTCCATTGCAGTAATCAACCCTGCTGGAGATAAATGCATGAATGAGTTTTTCTAAGTCATGTTTTGACATCAGCCCTCTGAGTTTGGCAATATTTTTGAGGTGGTAAAAAGCTGATTTAGTTATCGCTTTCATGTGGCTGTTGAAATTTAGATCACTGTCAATTAATACACCAATACATTGCCCACATTATTCCACAATGTAAACTCAAACAATTTAGTTCACGATTTTCAACATATTGTACACAATAACAAGCTAGTGACATCAAAGGACATCAAAGAGGGCCCTTTCAGACCCACAAAGACATCAATGGTGTAGTACAGAGGTCTGGCTACCACTACCAATTAGGAATCACTTCTCACTAATTAGTTTTTACACATACAGCAACACATTTTCAACTGTACGCATACAGGTGAGAAAGGTGTATACTGGTCTTCACTTGACTTAACCCCTATATGTGATGCGTCACATCACCCTAGAGCTAATACATACTTGAACTGACCACAACTGTATGGGTGTGTGTTTGTCTAATTAGGCTAGGAAATGGGACCTCGTTGATGCAGCAATCACGCTGTAACAGGTAGACAGTTTGTAAATAGTTAAAATAAATATAACATTGGCAGTTTTATCAAATCATTTTATTAATCAATACATAGTGAAAGAAGTGCCAGAATACTGTTCAGGACATTGTCTTACAGTACCAATGATATCGGGTAGATAATTCTGAAGCGGCCAATTTCATATCTAATCTCACCCAGTAGGGATGGGCATTCGATTAAATTTTCTTAGTCCATCGTCGCGTCGGGAGAATTAACAATCGACTATAGATTAATCATTAATATTTTTATATTAAAATTCATTATGAATGCAATGAAATGATATAATGCAATGAAAATACAAAAATACAGCGTGTTTTTCCTCGATAAGATCTTTATTACAAGAACACGTTGTGGCAGTTAAACCGGATGTTCAGTATGGCTAAACTTGAAGATAGCCGACATGCGCAGGAGTGTTCTAAAGCAGATAGCCGACATGCGCATGTGTTCTAGAGCAGATAGCCTACATGCGCAGGAGTGTTCTAAAGCAGATAGCCTACATGCGCAGGAGTGTTCTAGAGCAGCGGAACCTGCAGCTGCGAGCCGGCGTTCTTAACACCCTCGTAATTTTCTCTGCTCGTTGTGCATCACAGCCATAGACAGTAAAAGATAATATAACGCCGAGTTGATGCTAGGTTGAGACTGAGAGCAGGATGTGCCGCCACCGACATTAACCAGGGTCCAATGCACTTTAAGTGGTATCCAAGCGGTTTTGTACATGCAGCTTACAACACTGTTTACAGCTCTTCGAATCACTGTACAGTGTCATTTTTTTGTACATATCGAATTTAGATACACTTATGGGGTGGGTGCTTGCGTTTCTTTAGGAATCCGGTGCCTTGGTTTGTATAGAAATGAATTAAGTGAAACATACACGTAAAGCGAAAATAGACTTTCCGATACATCATTTGAGTCGTGGCTGTGTTGTACTTATAGCCTAGGCCTACACGGCATCGCAGTGTTTGCAGTGAACTAAGTCGTTTTTTAAATCCAAATGGTCCGACGCCACACTTCGTCGTGACCTCTTCATGATTACTTTTTTATTGAAATCAAAACGGAAACTCACAGGTAACTGGGTAGGCTATGGCGTCAATTATTGCCCTCGGGTGGTAAAATGTTTAATTGCTGCAACAGTGAAATTCATGTCATTGCTTCAAGACTCGCACTACCCAGCGCCACCTGCATTAGTTTAATCGATAACAAATTAGCGTGATCGACAACATTCTTAATGATCAATGATCGATCGTCGATAAATCATGCCCATTCCTATCACCCGGACATGTTTTTAATGGAACTAGCAAGATTTCATTGATGTCAAGCAGGACCTAAACCTGGTGAATGTAACCTGTGTTGTGTTGAACTGCGCGGCTCAGCCCTGTACACGCCCGGACTCAAACCCGCAAACAGCAGCACCTCCGATCGGATGATGGTGCACCACACGTGCACGCCAACAGACGCTTCAAGTGGCTGGCCTGTGAGAGAAAAATGCAAATGACCTTCCCAGCCTACACTCAAGCCTATTTCACATTACACTGCATGATGCCAGATGAAACTACAACCCCAAATCAGAAAAAGGTGGCACATTGTGTAAAATGCAAATACAAATCTCGTAAACCCATCATTAGCAGCAAAAAGGACATAGACACCATATCAAATGTTGAAAATTGGACTATTTCCTGGAAAATATACGTTCATTTTAAATTTGATGCCAGCAACATGTTTTAAAAAAAGTTGGGACGGGGCATTTGTATCACTGTTCTGCTTCACCTCTTTATTTAACAAAATTCTGTAAATGTCTAGGAACTGACCAGTTGCTAGAGTTTTGAGAATGAAATGTTGTCCCATTACTGCCTGATATACAATTTCAGTTGCTCAACAGTATGGGGTATTCTTAGTCATGTTTTTCATTCCATTATGCACCCAATTTGACAAATCTGGACTGCAGACAGGCCATCTTAGCACCTGGACTCTTCCTCCGTAGAGAAATATTATTTAAATATGTGCAGTAGGGGTGGGCGATATGGACAAAAAATAATATCTCGATATTTTTTGTGATTTTGACGATAACGATAATTACCGTATTTTCCGGACTATAAGTCGCTCCGGAGTATAAGTCGCATTAGTCAAAAAATGCGTCATGAACAGGAAAAAAACATATATAAGTCGCACTGGACTATAAGTCGCATTTATTTAGAAATGTATTTCACAAAATCCAAAAACAGAGACTATGTAACTGGAGTATTGAAGCCAAAAAGATTAATGTTAATGAAGACGAAGAAAGAGTGAAGGCAGCCAAGAAGAGGGCCGGATAGGCCTAATTGTAAAGCAAAAGATTCACTGAAAGAAAATGCCATGTGGTACACCAAAATTTTGCTAAAATGTGGAGAATGCAATGCAATCAAGCATTTTGGGCAATGTGGAGTCAATAGCTGGCAGCAGATTAAATGCTCACGAGAGAGAAAAAGATGGTTTTAAAAAGACGTGACCGAAGCAAGCCAGGCAGATCTATAGGCCCGAAGTTAATTGTAAAGCAATTTACAAAAGATTCACTGAACAAAAATGTTGATGTGGTACGTGAAAATGTAGCTAAAAATGTGGAGAATACAATGCAATCAAGCATTTTGGGCAATGTGGAGTCACAAGCTGGCAGCAGATTAAATGCTTAGGAGAGAGAAAAAGATGCGTTTTAAAAAGACCGGTTTTAATAGGACGTGCAGACCAAAGCTGCAGCAAGCAGGTGATATTTAGAAATTTATTTCACAAAATCCAAGACCAAGAACAGACAGATGCAACTGGACACATAGAGGCCAAAAATATTGAGAATTCTACAGGGAATGTTAATGAAGACGAAGGAGTGAATAGTGGCAAGAGGCAAGCCGAAGGCTGCTGACGAGTGCCCGCGCTAATTGTGAAGCAATTTACAAAAGATTCACTGAACAAAAATGCTGATGTGGTACATGAAAATGTAGCTAAAAATGTGGAGAATGCAATGCAATCAAGCATTTTGGATGATATATTGGCACAAACTGGTAGCAGAACAATTGCTCGGCTGGCCACCTCTGAGAGAGCGTGAGAAAAAAAGATGCGCATTTAAAACCAGGGCCTAAATTTCAGCGCAGGATTGCAGGTATTACGCATAAGTTATTAAGTCTTGAGCATAATAATAAAAGTCCCACAACTCTATCATAATGAGAGAAATTCCCACACATGTTACAGTGCTGTCTGATAACATTAATCTAATAATGGAGCGGCCTGAATGCGGGACTATTGACTGGACGGACCAACTCTGACTTCAATTGAACCTGATGCAGAGACACACACACACGCGCATGGACCACTTTGCTCTCTCTCTCCCTCTCTCATCGCTGAAGTCAAATTATAGCCTAGGAGGTGCTTCTACATCAATCGCGATCGACAGGAAAGGAAACCAAACCTTTAGCGATCAGGAACCGTCAGGAATTTTGTAAACACAGAAGCATGACCGCCTATAACGCGAGAGAACATGGATGTGTTCTCTATTTGAGGAACGTTATAATCGATTGCGGACATGAACAGACATACAGACACGGAGCGCAAAGTAGGCCTACTTTCACTTTCTAGTGTGCGTATTCAGTACGTGAAATATAATTAGTAGCAAAACAGCGATCAAATATTAGCCTACATGGCAGTGAGTCTTGTTTTCAAATGTTTTCATGCATGTCTAGATAACGGGTGAGGAATGTTTAGGAGAGACTATCGTAAATCTTCAAATTATCGCTGGGGTCTTTTTATTTAGCCTGCGCAAAGCACAGCACCTTTATTTGGGGCATGGCTTACTGTTTGATTATATTGCTAAATATCGGGACTGATGACCACTGAAATCTGCGGGGTATTTGATGGTTCACTATAGCGATGTCCGATATTGGCTTTTTTGCCGATATCCGATATGCCGATATTGTCCAACTCTCAAATTTCGATTCCGATATCAGCCGATACCGATGTCGATATGTGGGTTATTTTTCCTCAAAACTAATTTAGGTATCATCACATATCTCCTGTTGTGGAATTAACACAACATGCTTAATGTTATTGCGATGCCCCACTGGATGCATTTTTGAATGCAACAAGGCTTTCCAAATGTTAACATTGTCTGTGGAAAATAAGAAAAATACTTCAACTTAATTTAGGGAAAAGGTGCCATGTTTATTTATTTTTTTTAAATTGTCTCAAACAACAGTTTGGATTACACTCTCCCTGAGATAATATTGACAATGCCCACAACAAATAGGGCAAATTTGACTTCTTCACAAATGATAAAACATTGTACCTGAACAACTATGTGCAACATAGCAGAATGTAAAGCCAACTAAAATAACAGGCATAGTGTATGACAGGCTACCCTTTTTCTGTGTTAAATGAGCCTGCATTTGTAGGACTAGTGCAGTGCCCGTTCAAACATGCTATTCCTGTAGCCCAATTACATGCCTGCAGGTAGGCCTGCTTTAAAAATAGGATGATAGGGGAAAACATAATTCCAGGTAAGCATTCAATAATGAATAGGCCTACAGATAATATAATAATATAATACATGTGAAGTAAGCAGAATTTAAGCATGGCTGCATGTGACATTTTTTACAAATCAAAATGACATAATCCTAACAGCTGTTTTGAGTCAAGGCTATATGCTTAGCCTATTGAATAACTTGATGATAGAGAAAACAAACCATTTTGTGGAATGATGCATCATATGGAATTTGCAACGGTGTGACTCAAAAACAGTCTCTGGTGGCCTATAAGTGACATCACACTCTGTCTGCCACTCGTTGCTTGTCGCTGGTTATGCTTTGCATGTGTGGCATTCTGAGACGTTCTTTAATTCGGGACCATTATCGCTCGTTTCAATTTAGGATATGCAGTTGGAATTGTCGTTTGCTTATTCAAAGTCTAAAGACAGTCCAAAGTAGCCTGGGCTATTCATAAGTGACATCACACTGTCTGCCACTCGTTGCTTGTCGCTGGTTATGCTTTGCATGTGTGGCATTCTGGGACGTTCTTTGATTCGGGACCATTATCGTTCGTTTCAATTTAGGACCTTGCGGTTTGAATTGTTGTGTGCTTATTCAAAGTCTAAAGACAGTCCAAAGTAGCCTGGGCTATTCGAAGTGTCCGCTTATTGCAAATCATTTTTTACGTAATTTTGAAGAGCCACTGCATAGCCTACCTGTGTGTGTTGGCATGTTGGCGTGTTGTTGCAAAATCCGTGGAGTTATCTTGCACTCGCTTAAGTTTTTACCCGTGTAACCTACACTGATCCAATTCTGCCAAAGCCCTGCTTCTATCCTCACTGGTAGCTTACAGTCCTACATGCTGTGTGGGAGGGGGAGTGGCTAGCGGCGAAAGCCAATGCGTGCTTCTTTTACCGATATAGGCTATTTAACGATATCTTTTGCATTTCTTATTCAAACAACGTCAAATTCGGCAGTGCACTTACTCATGCCCGTAGCAAGACACCTGCCAAGTTTGTAATCAGTCTGACAAACGGTCAGCGAGATATGCGTGCCACAGACACACAGACGCTTCTTGCTTTATAGATAGATGCTTCATGAACTGTTTCTTTAACTAAAACTCAATCACCTTAATTGAATGAATGCACAAATATGAGTCAATTACAATGTGGCAACTATACTGCACAATTTTGAAAACATTTGTTTGAGCTACAAAAAATTCTTCAGGCTTGAGGTGAAGTACAAAAAATGAAACATTTAAGGTGTACAAATCTAAGCAGCCTGTGTCCCTAGCCCATTACTTGGGCTAATGCAATCATTTTATATTAAATTATAAACTGGGCTCAATCAGCACTGCTCTACATGAGCAACAACAAAGAGATGCAACATTAAGGTAGTGTGCAATAAGAACAAGGAAGGCACAAAGTTTCAATCCAGACCTTCCAGAGTAGTAAACAAAGTCCTCCTTTAGTATTAGTCCAATGAACGGGGCTAAAAGACTGACTTCATAACAGGCCATACCCACAATCAGGCTTAGAATTTCACCATTTTAGGGGCAAGGCCACTTGGCCTTCAGTTGGGCATATTTGGTGGGGGGCACAAAGGCCACATGTCAGGGCACCAAGGCCAAAGTTAACTATACAGTAGTAGGCTATAAACATGATCAAAGTTGTATTCACTGCAGTAGACCTGCATCACTGTATGAAACATTACAAAAACATAAAACATGACATATTACATATAACTGTAAATCATCAGATCATCTAATATTTTATATTATCTAGGCTATATTTAACATTTTTATTATTTATTATCTAGGCTATATTTAACATTTATTTTATATTTGGCCTGTTATGAAATCATGTATTGAACAATTTAAGCACAGCTCAGCTTTAAGAAACTCAAATAGCCTAGATGCATGCTTAGCATTTTGTGATCATGAAGGCTACTTTCACAAACTCTTATAGTCAGCTGTCCTCTGATTTACCGATATCTAGGCGACATTTGTAATATTTGTTTTGTATTTGGCCCGTTATGAAATAATGTGGAACAATTTAAACACAGTGTAAAACTTAAATCCCAAATTTGGAGACATCCATGTATGTTGAAATTTACTGCAAATTCAAAACGGGATTAGTCTGGAACGGCTAACTGTACAGGGGACTGCTTTACACCTTACTGTTCGGTAAGGTCTGCTGTTTATTCTGATATATGGTTTGTCATATGTTAAACGAAGGGTTCGGAAGTATTCCACCGAGATGAATGGGTAGGGAGATGGACGCAAAACCTTCGGTAGAATTTATGATTAAATTGAATGATATTATTTACTTTTCTCGCGAACCGTTCACCACAGCAATTAGCGGCTAACATCGTTTAAAAGCTGAGAAAAAGCTCTTTCATGTGATACTTGTGATGTCTGTGTGATGAGTAGGATGGGTTAATTTGGACGCACTTTCTTTCTTGCGCTGTCACTTTCTCCACTGCGTAATTTGGCCATAGGCCATAGGCTGAATATATATCGCTATTAGTAGGACGCAAAGCAGAATATTTAGAGAAGGGGGCACCAAGGCCACCGTGGCCTGTAAACCTCTGATTTTCAAAGGGGCGTCACGGCCAACGCAAGGGGCTAGCTACTACGGCCACGAGCAAGTTTGTTACTGCAGCCATCCACGCTTGTTTGTATGCTTCAAGACGCAGATTGATGAGGTCATCATCTGTGCGCCGGCGGTAAACGCTTCAGGAGCGCATAGGCACTATTTGGGTGTAACGCAAGCATTATTTTATCGGTTTTAAGGCAAAAAAAATCCGATAACGATATTAACAGATATTAAATTTTTATGCTAATATCGGGCCGATAATATCGGTTGGCCGATATTATCGGACATCTCTAGTTCACTATTAAGTTTCATGTAAGGGTGTTGGGATTTCCATCCGCTTATTGCGAGATAAGGCATCCGCTTTCATTTATTCATGGAACGTGTGTTGTGTTGAAATGGAAACCTTATTCAGCCTAAATTTAGTTATTTTTTAATCATGCATGATTTACTGCCTGGCAGCAACAATTGTGTTTAAATGTAGGCTAGGTTACTGCTTCAGCCTCGGGCAAGCTCAGAAGGGGGCGTCATGCAACTGATAGCTTGAGAGCAACGTGTTGGAGACGTGTAAGACAATGACTTTTCATTGGCAACAATATTAAACCAACCAACAATATAAAATATTAAGAAGAGCTCTTTTATGAGTTAAATTGAAACAAAATTATTACTGGCCTTTATTTGTCCGAATCTGAGGCCCAAACAGAATCCTGGCCGTAATTTGAGGATTTAGGTATGCACGTGTGTTTCAGGCATAGCGCAACCACTAATCTCTGACTGAAAGTGCACAGAACTTGTGCATTTGAGAGAGCTCTCTCGCAGCTAGACAGTAATGTTTCATGTACAGTAGGGTTCATGTCAGTTAATATGAATTAACATTTAAAAACATGTTCAATTATATATTTTTTTCAATAATAACCAATGACCTAACCTATGACTTTTTAACCAAACCAATGCATTGTCACTCTATGACACATCTGCAAATCTCCAAATCTGCCCCCACTTGTGTGTGTGGCAATGACATGGTCTAGCCAGCTACATTACAGAGGATAGATAGGCCTGACAGTTTCCCAAGTGAAAGTCTGAAGCTGAAGTTCCTTTCAAACCTTTACTTTGAATAGAGCCCGTCTATGTCCTTATTAGACATTCTCTGGTTTCACTGTAAAACTAAGCAGACCTTACAGAATAGAAACTAATGCATTAGCTTATGGCTAATTTATATGAGAAATCCCATAGAGATGCTAACGGTTAGCATAATCGATAAAAGTTTATATTTAGAGCGAACTTCAGTCCATTTACAAAAAGGTAACATAAGAAGATTTCTTTGTTTACAACTGATTATTGAAATACTCAAAGGCTAGCCTAATGTTTACATATAATACCGTTAATTTAACTCATCAATGCCACTTGAACGAAGTAGCTGCACAAAATAAACATTAGGCTGCGTGTGACAACGTGGACCACTAGCAATCACGTGACTTGCTCTGCTGCAGCCAGGGGCTTCTCCCTATGGGCTTCTCTCGCATTCACCTCCTGGCTTTAGTGAATGTATGGGGGTTCAATGCGTGATTTCAAATGTGTTTTCCCCCTAAGTAATTTAAATACTCGATAATGTCAATTTGCACATCGTTAAAGCAGCAATCACGATATTATCGCAGACGATATATATCGCTAGGGATGTCCCGATCCGATATTTGGATCGGATCGGCCGCCGATATTAGCAAAAAATGTGGGATCGGCCTGCACGGGAAAATCCCGATCCGGACTCCCGATCCAGTTTGTTTTAAAAACTCCGGTCCGTGTTTTCCAGCGAACCGATGTAGGTAATCCATTCCAGTTTTTTTCAGCTTTTCCCCCCAAATCCGGTCCGCGTTTTTCAGCACACCTAGCGACCTGTCCAGCATCCCACTTGTCTGTGCATGTCCCACTAAGAATTTAAAGTTATCGAGCAAACATTTCATGTCACAGTTGAATTAATATAGCCTAATGTTAACCGCGACCGCGAGTGTCCGCGAGACCCTCTTATGCATGTTGCTGCTGACAGCTTTGCCTGTCTAACGAATGTTATCTCCGCGATTTAAGATTGTTTGTGTAATGTATAGGCACAGCACGCACTATAATTTACCTATTTTTACAATAGGCTAGCCTAACAAACGCATTTCATTTCAAAAAGCAACCTGTTCAATCGCTAACAACTAGTGCACCTAGGCCTACAACTCTACACATCCAAAAGGGTAGAAGCTTCCAGTAGGCTATCATAACTTTTTTTACCGTTTAGTCTGTGCATTGGCGCAGCCTACGACGATATGAATTAGTGACAGCTGTTGTCGCGGTAAACTTAAGCTCCTGTCACTAAATAGTGTAGATAGGCCTACGTGCTATTGCTTGATTTTCTGTAATAAATGCAGCCTGTAGCCTAGGTTACTTCAGCAAACCCAGACCAGTTGTGGCATCAGTTTCGCTTTTAAAACGCAACAGTGAGAGGCTTTTTAGCGCAGTCTCACTTATCATTGATGAGAAGAATCTCCCCATCATGCTCAGACTGCAGCCAGGGCAAACAGTAGAAATTGAAGGGAGTATGGAGATGGAGCAGTAAAGTGTGGAGGAGATAGTAATACTGTAAAAGGCGTGACAGTTATTTGGGTTCTTATAGCCAATTCAGTGTGTGTGTGGTAATTTGACTATTTTCTACTCAGGTTTTGTGTGTGTTGCTTTTATATATAATTTTATATTGTTTACAATATTGTTTACACTGATGGCTTTCTTAAGCCTTGGTTTACACTCTTGAGCAGAGCACTGATGCCAATTCAGTTTGTGTGGTTAATTGACTATTTTTTATTTTGTGTTTATTTAACCCTGTTAAGAATAAACAGGTCATTACCAACCACTGTGGATTATTCAAACTAACCTAATTAAGTTGGCTAGTTGTTCTTAAGAGTAAAACCCTTTTCAACATGAGTATAACAACAAAATAAGTAAATATCTTTAATCTTTAATACATGCTTGGATCGGCCGGTATCGGTAACGGCCGATGCTAAAAGCTACAATATCGGTATCGGATCGGAAGTGCAAAAAGCTGGATCGGGACATCCCTATATATCGCCCACCCCTAATGTGCAGGATTAAACTAAACCCTGACTCGTGGTTGCCAACCCGGATGGCGAAACACTACTGACTTCGTGATTAGTAGATAGGTGGAGGGTGGCGCATCAGGCCAAAACACAACATGACATGACATGACAAAACACAACATCAACATCAGTTGAGGGCTGCAACTTCACTTTTTAAATGACAATATCCTGGCCGGACTACTGTTGTCAGTGATATAAGTATTTAAAATGAACATGATTTCTTCATGTCTAGTGAAATATCAGGGCCATTTTATGATTAATTGAAATATTTTTCTTACATACGGCTCCTTTAATAATATTATGTCCTGTAAATGATGACTCCCCAAATACTTCACAATTTCATGTTAAGCATTAAAATGACATTGTTTCATCATTTGTGCTCATGGGTTTACACAGAGTGATGAATACCCCTACATCTTTACTTCTAAGAGACCCTGCCTCTCTGGGATGCTCTTTTTTATACCCAATTGTGTTGCCAGTTACCCTAATTAGTTGTGAAACATACCTCATTTTGTTTTCTTTATCGTTGCACAACTTTTCCAGCATTTTATTACCTCTGTCCCAACTTTTTTTGAACCATGTTGCTGGTATCAAATTCAAAATGAACATATATTTTCCATGAAATAGTCAAATGTGTCATTTTCAACATTTCATATGTTGTCTGTGTCCTTTTTGCAGCTAAACATGAGTTTAAGAGATTTGCAGATTATTACATTCTGTTTTTATTCACTATTATTTTACACAACGTCCCAACTTTTTCTGTTTTGGGGTTGTACAATGAATACCTACTTGGTATTATTTCATCTGCATCATGCAGTGTAATGTGAAATAGGCTTGGGTGCCTGTGGGAAATCCCCTCCCATAGCACAAGGAATGTAACAACGTGTGAATGTGACACTTACGGTTTACGTGCCGAGGCTCACAGATGGCGATTAGATGTTCTTTTAATCCAACACCTACAACGACAACAAAGTCAAATGCATCACATTGTGCATGAGCCTTGAGGACGGAACAAACTAAAACATTACGAGCAGGATCATAACTAAACCAATCAATAATACCATTCCAAGTTATCGGAGCTCTTGCAACACTAACATTAACTAGGCTACAAAGTTAACTTAAACTACTTAACTTAACACGAGCATTTTCTAACGTCACTTAAAGTTACAGTTAGCTGCAAAGCTAGCAACTGTGGAATCGGTTATCGACTACGCGTCAACGACAAACCATGAAAGGGAATGATAAAGATTGCAGCTGCGCTACGTAGTGTCCAAGTCTGACATAGCAGCAACATGTGTGCCGCTGCTATGTGTCTAACGTTACACAGCAAGGCAACTTGGTTGAACCCCTTCCCCCATCAAACAGCAAAACATTGCATTAAACACCGCTTGCAGCTAGCGTCTGTACTTAAGCACACCAGATACACTCGTTAGAGTGGTGCACAGACTCTAAGCTACTACAAAAGTAGGCTAATGCATGGCATCAGCTAAGGATACATATCGGCTAACCGTGCAAATAGCTCAAGAAGAGCGATAAAACTTCGCAGGCAACTTACGTTTCCAGAAACTGTGATCCACAACAAAAGCATAGCCCCCGTTATCGTGCAGCTTAAAACATACTGAATGCCGAAGCTAATTGCTAATATTTCACATGCCATTTTTCCCCGAGGGGAGTGCACCGTTCCTGGAGGTACTGCAATACCAGGTCGATGCGTGGAGTGGACGGAGCAAGCCCCTATTCCATCTCCCTGTTCCAAAAATCAATTTAATATATGGTCCCCGGGTAGGGGACGTATCAGATATTAAACTGATAAGAACAGATACTACACTTGATCTTAGCCAAAAGGCCGAGAAGCGATACCGGACCTAGTGCTCCGCGAGGGACTGGATTCTCCGTCGTAATCTTCAAGGTTAGGGCGCTCCTAACAAACAACACGTTTTCTTTCTGAGTGATAATGTCGGAACACGCACTCACATTCCTATAGTAGTAGAGTTTGAAAATCACACATTGCACATTTATATTTTGGCATTTTGAGACACTACATGAATGATTCGTCACATGACACAACCTCTCAACCAATCACATTTAAGTATAACTAAGCAACACTACAGGTACGATTTGAAGGAACATTTTCGTGAAGTGCCAATGAATTTAAGCCCGTGAAACACAACTTCTATGCAAAGAGCTTCTACAAATGGCCAGGATTTGAGGTTTAGCGTTTTAGTGGAATTTTAATGATGTGGCTCTCCACCCAGTGGCTGAAAGTGGTACTGCAACGTAAATACAATGTAATACACTCGTGAATTTGGCTATAAATTCTAATCAGCATAGAATATAAAACTCCATCAGATTAAATAAAAGTCCAAACAAATCAAATCATCCTATAACAATTATGTCAACACTAAATAACTCAGATGTCTTCTGGTCGATGGCGGCACACTATTTATTTCCCATTTACAGAGCCAGAGCTGCATACGACCAAAGGGGTTTTAAAGCACAAGCAAACACAACCACCAAGAGGCCAGGGCAGAGAAATTCTATCAACGTAAAAAATAAAAGAAATGGGGATGGAATGGGCGACTTGTTGTATTATAGTAAAAATGTGTATATTAAATCATGCAATGTATTGTCTGTAAAGTCAAACTAACAAAATCAGTTCAAATCAGGGAACCCTACACATCTCCAAATGCAAGCTTTTGAGTCGTTTGCCATGTCTGCATCCTCATAGGCTCAGAGGACTCCTGGCCTCGAGTCCCAAAATAATGATACTCATTTTGTTTTCAACATCATGTATGTCTGAATGTAGTACATAAACCCATTTATAACCATATAATAATATTATTATTATTATTTATTTATAATCATCCAACCCATCATATGTGGAGAGCTCAAATATTGGCACAACTTAAATCAAATATTGTATTTCAAAGAAAGAAACAATGATTCATACCAAATGTGTTTAAAAACAAGTTTATACTACCCTTAACGGCACTCTTTTTGCACCTTTTTCCAAATCTAGGGCCTTTGTAGAAAATCAATAAGCATGTCATAGAAACTGTTAATGGTTCAGTCATACAGAGAATATGCTCGTCTTCCATCCTGCAAAATGTGGGCTAGCTATAAATAATACTTTTCATACTTTGCGAGAAATATAGCATAACGTACTGCGTATTCTTACATTCCACTGCAACAATGGCATGGAACCAGAGCAAGAGCACCATGCAACCTCCCAAATCCAAATAATTTGTAAACAAAGCAACAAGCCGGTATGGGAGGCTTTTACCCCCCATGTAGTTGTGCTCCTGCAAGCTTGTCTTAGCTTTCAAGATCTGGCAATAGTGGTACACCAATATTTCAGATGAACCACTGCAAAGACAAACCTAATATTGGCAAATCTATAAACACTAAACAGTAACATAGCCCACATTTAACTTCCTTCTTATGAAACTGTCTGTAGTCCAGACATTACAGTTCTAGGTTTCCTTACTCACTCAACATGACCACAGACCCTCTCTTACAGCTGCACCTTTTCTTTTCACAAAATGATCAGGGGAGAGCGCGAACGCAGTCCCCCACTACCAGAAATTATGCAGTCGAGATTCCCACATTTGGGGAATTCGCAGAGGTGATGTCTACCGTAGTGCTAAGTCCACGTTCTACAGTAGACAGTTTGGTTCTCGGATTGGCCCAGAGTCTAGCTTCACTGTAGACTCTGAGCCAATCAGAGAGCCAAACTGTCTACGATCGCGGCGGCCAACGTAGACTACCAGTTAAAGTAAAGGGGCCTGACTCAAGTTCGCGGGCTACGCTTTTGGCTCGTCATTGGCCCAGAGTCTACGTTCATCGTAGACTTGGAACATACCAGAGAGCAGAACTCATCTTTGGCGGTCGTTAACGTTAGTTAATAGTCAGCCTCCGATTGCGCCAGAGTCTACGTTTATATCCAATCCGATAGCGAGACTGTCTATAAAAACATTTCAGGCAGGTGCACATACCCTTTCATCTACCCGACGAGAACCCAAGCAAAATTCTACAAACACATACCGCAAGGTAATGACTATTATTAAGCTAATTCCTTCTAAATTAATGTTTAAGTACAGGAATGATAACTTAATTTGAAAGAAAGGTTAGCCTACCTGCATGCATCCATCCAATGTAGCTTAACGTTAACGTTAGCATCCTGCATCTTCTCAGCATAGCATTTATAACTCTGCTATTACATGCTCCATATGCTCAGTTAAGGGTTTAATTTTTTAAGCATATTTATGTAGGTATTAATTTTTTCTATAGTGTTTTCGTTGTAATTCGGTTTTATGCTTACCTTGGTGAAGTACACCAATTTCAAAGCCAATTTCATTAACGTTAGCGCGGGAAAGCCATAGTTGGGGGGAGGGGGGAGGGGAAAAAAAAGTAAAACTAAATAGAAATGATAAAAATGGACATTTAAGCACACTACGAATGGGGTGTGTATAAAATTGTGCAAAAGTGAACGTAATGGTATAATTTAGGATGATATATTTCCTTGATATTTCCTTAGTTAGAGAACAGTGCAGCTGCCGCTTGCTCAGGCTGCGCGGGAACTTGAGTAGAGAGATGCTCTCAGTAGGGAGAATGAGAGAGCGCACTGGTTATATGTTGACTAACGTAAAGTTATAATGACGAGTAAAGCAAATACATGATTTTAATGTTTTAATGTTAATTGACTGTTACCAAGTGATTAGTAAAGCATAATGACGAGTAAAGCATAATGGTTTTAATGCTAATTGACTGTTACCAATGTCAGATATGGATCCACTGCTGCCAGTGTTAGAGATACTGGACACTAGCGTGCCAGTAGAGAGGCAACAGTGCATGCTACGGGCCTCAAAAGAGGCCAAGGCTGCGCAGGGCAAAAGCCTGAGTGTTAACAAGCTGCTGCGGGAGCCAAAGACGGCCTACAGAGAAGGTAACATCATGGCATAATGACAACCTAATGCAGAGCTTTTGCTGGCTTGTTCAGTAAGGTAATAAAATGTTTTTTTTTTTTTTTTGTCTCCAGCAAAAAAACGCTGTCACATTGACAACCCTACGGAGGCCCAGTACCTGGGACAACTGGTCCTGACATTCGGCTGGTACTTTGGGAGGAGCTTCAAGTGGTTGATCGAGAATGATGTTGGCTACATCAAATAGTAAGTACATTGCAGAAAACATTAAAGAAAACCAAACAGCATACAGTTGTCCGTTTCTTAAACTAACCATGACGTGTGTGTGTGTGTGTTTCAGTGTTCTTGACCGCCACTTGGAGGAGACCCAGGACCCAAAGAGAAAAACTCCCATCAATGACGGGTGGCTGAAGGACAGCCTGATGAGCTATGTGACGCTGTTCCCCCCCGTCTCTTGTCACCTTGAGGTCAACGTGGATCGGGCCATTTACGGCCAGGGGCAGTTCAAGTCCTTCACCTTCTTTGAAATGTGGAGCTGGTACAGCCTGCATAAACGCCACCAGGCTGACCCACAAGCTGGGAGTGAACAAGAAAGAAAGAAGGCGCGGGATGCTCATGCCGCTGTGAAGCAGTGGCTGCTTAAAAAGGAGGGTGACATCACCACCAAGTCCCTCAAGCGCTTCCGGGTGTACATTTTGGAGAAAGAGGTATGCTTGTTGAGTTGTCCTAATTCTCCTAATAATACTGTAACATCTGATGCATAACAGAAAACATAAAGCTGATACCTACCTGTATTTCACAGAAGTCTCAGTCGGGCGCCGCTCGTCCTGCTGCCACTCCGTCGTCTGCTGCTGCTGCTGCTGCTGCTGCCACTCCATCTGCTCCTCCTACAGCCACTCCATCTGCTCCTCCTACAGCCACTCCGTCTGCTGCTGCACCTGCTGTCGCTGCTCCATCTTGCGCGTCGTGGTGTGATGATGATGACCTCATGCTGGATGCCCTCGTCACCTTTGAGAGTAGTCAAGGGAAGCCAGCTGACGAGCTGTCCACCAGCCAGCCACAGCCTGCTCCTCCTGCCGCTGCTCCTCCTGCCGCTGCCGCTGCTCCTCCTGCGTCTCCGGGGCCTCCACTCCTCGCTGAATCTGGGAAGCGGGCCAAGAAGTCTGCCAAGAGTCAGACACAGCAGCCTGCTCCTCCTGCTGCCGCTGCTCCTCCTGCGTCTCCTAAGCCTCCACTCCTCACTGAGAAGCGGGCCAAGAAGTCTGCCCTGATCCAGCGGGTGAAGATGGCCAGGAGGTACGCGCCGGCCCAGCAGGACATCAGCGCGCAGCACAATCGCCTCATGTACGTGCTGGTCAAGCTGCTTTGGTTGAGTGCCCCCCAGTCCTCTCGAACCGGCCCGGAAAAGGCCAGCATCCTCAAGGCCTATGAACTCATACAGCACAGGGTGTTGGTGGACGACCCGGTGCTGTCCAAGGCGGGCATCCCTCTCCCCAAGATCAACGTCAAAACGGTCAGGGACTTTATCCGACAGCAAGAGAGGCTGGTCAACTTTCACGCCACCAGGCAACCTTCGGTGATCTCAAAGACCACCTCCGTATCGTCCACAGAGCTTCCTCCAGCGCCACGGCAACCCGACGTCCTCCCTCCGCCCGACTACCCGGTGATGGAGTACGTACCAACGGCCAGCACGGCCGGCACCAAGAAGCTGAGGGGACGGGCTGACATGGCGGCGCCGTCGCAGCTTCCTCCTCCTCAGCCACTGCTTCCTCCTCCTCAGCCACTGCCTCTTGTGCGGCCGCTGCAGAGACCCCCCGCCGCCTTCAGCATCACCGGGTCTGTGCCCACCCCCACGCAGTCTGTGGCGGGCCCCTCCTCCACACAGACCGCGCCGACTGCTGCGCCCTTGGCTCGGCTTGTGCCCATCCTGCCTGCCCCTGCTCTCGCTGGGCCTTCCTCCAGCCAGACCCACGCTGCTCCAGCTTCCTGGTCCAGGTCGACCCATTATAAAAGGAAGCTGGTGGCAGACCAGCCCACCCAAGTTGGGGCAAAGCTTTTCAGGGTCCAGCACATCCCCAATTGCAAGGTGTGTGGCCAGCCTATACAGGGACATAAAAAATACAAAAAGAAAACGTATTGCCCTGTGAAAGACATGTCACCCTCCAAGGGCCTGGACAACAGGATCTACAGAAACTTTGCCCACTTTGTCGCCGTCATAGATGGCTTGGAGGACTGACACTGTACAAATTGTAAATAATTTTTTACCTGTAATCTGTGTTACAAGTGCCCGTTATCATGGCACGTTTTTCTCTGTTGTGCACCGTTCTATTTTATGCACTTTCTAATTTGTTATCTATGTTCTGGTCTTACAAAAGCCCGTTGCCTTGGCACTTTTCGCTGTGCTTTGCAGTGTTTTGACTGTACAAACTGTACAATAGTTTCTGACTTGTTATCTATGTTCTGGTCTTACAAATGCCCGTTACCTTGGCACCGTTCGCTGTGTTTTGCAGTGTTCTCCTATTTTATGCACTTTCTGACTTGTGTTTTGCAGTGTTCTCCTATTATGCACTTTCTAACTTGTTATCTATGTTCTGGTCTTACAAAAGCCCGTTGCCTTGGCACTTTTCGCTGTGTTTTGCAGTGTTCTCCTATTTTATGCACTTTCTGACTTGTGTTTTGCAGTGTTCTCCTATTATGCACTTTCTAACTTGTTATCTATGTTCTGGTCTTACAAAAGCCTGTTGCCTTGGCACCTTTCGCTGTGCTTTGCAGTGTTTTGACTGTACAAACTGTAAAATAGTTTTTGACTTGTTATCCATGTTCTGGTCTTACAAATGACTGTTGTCTTGGCACCGTTTGCTGAGTTTTGCAGTGTTCTCCTATTTTATGCACTTTCTGACTTGTTATCTGTTTGCTGGTCTTACTGAATAAAAATGGTAAATCAGTAACAATGCCTTGTTGAGTGTCTACATTTATTTTACACACACACTAGAACTAGGTTTCTAAAGGGTCAAAATCTTAAATCTAAATTAGTTTAAAGCCTTAAAAGTCTTTAATTGTGCACTAGGTCAAAATACATTTAGTGTCTGTCATTTCAGGTTTTTAAAGAAGAAATAAAGTTGGTATTTGTTGTCTATACCAAAAAGCGTATGCTTAAAATTTCAATCACAATGGTCATAAAAGGTCTTCAAAAGTCTTACATTTAACTTCTTTAAACTAAACACTTTCTTTCTTTAAATTTAAACACTTTTCATAATAGTTGAAAGCATAAAGGACATAGGGTGGGGGAAAAAAACTCATCTCACACAAGCTGGCATTTGTGATAAATCCAATACTTTATTGAAAGAAAGGGAGCAAGCTAACTACAATTTTTTTTTTTACTAAAAAACTTTTCAATATCTTGGGACTTGTGTACAACAAAGGTGAATAAAAGGCATTAAAATGAATGCGGGGGGGCTTATGCTTGGTGAAACTGTGTGATTGTGTTATAATCTAGCTATAAAAATCCCATTTGCAACAGCACCTTTTCAGGTGATGTTCAGTAAAACACACGGGATTCACCTTCCAGCGCTGACACAAGTTTGTTTGTTTTGGATGATGTCAGAGCCACGTGTAGCGCTCCCTGCAGGATTCCTCCTACTTCCTGGTCCAGCAAACCTGGGGGAAGGCATAAGATAATCATATGCTAATCAGGATTTTGACACAAGCATCGATCTGACATCTGTAGACTCTCTGCCAATTACCTGTCTAATCAATTGCACTTCAGTCCTGCGCACCCCCATTCGCAGGGGTCAGCACAACCGGAGTGCAATGGCTGAGCCTCGCCCTGGGTGAACCACCTTCTTGATCATGGTATCTCCCCTGCCAGGTAAGTATGAGTTGCTACTGGCAAACAAGGGTACTAGACCAAGTGCCATACATTCCATAAAGACGGTAATCTAATGCTTGCTTTCCGTGAAACCCCTAAATCAATAATACATTCACAGACACGTAACAGAGGTTAACCATTCCATATTGAAATATTGTTGTGCTTGAAATGAGACATAACGCAGACGCCAAATTCTATCTACCATGATGCCCCAGCATTCATGACCTAAGAAACAAAAGCAACCCATGTGATCATCCAAGGCAACATAATCCTAAAGACACTCCAAAACTACTAAGTGGGGTATCAATACTTCTGTATTAGCACAATCAAGGCAACCCACCACTAGCGTACTGCCCGATCATATTATCTTAGCATGTTATTAAACTATTATCCTGCATTCAAATGTTGTAAGGATCAGATAGCTGTCAAGTTAGCAACTGCATAGCCTATTGTTTGCACTCGGGACATCCAGTAACATGAATAGATGAGCCTGTGAGAGGCCATAACAATTCCAATGATCATATGAATAAAAACGTTCAACTTATGTAACTTGTTAATAAACACAAGCCTTTTTGTAGATTTAAAATAGGACTTTTGAGTTTTTGAATTACTACAACCGGAAATGCTTGTGTTTGGTGTATCTCTTAAACCTTCCGACGAACCCACGCATCCAATTTCGCCCGCCCGTTCTACTGTCAAAGGTTCCGCAACAGAATTTAAGACCTGCACACACCAATCTAATATCTTCCAAAAAAACCACTACTGTTTTACAAATAAACTACAGCAGTAGCCTACAATACATACTGTATGACATGGGAGTTTATACAACGTTTTTACACGCAGACATATTCTAAAAGAGTGTGCAAGGCTTCTAATCAATTGCTTCTATTCTATGCCGGACTTATGTGGAAAGGTAACTCGTCCATCCTAATCCATGATCGAGTTAGATCCACTTGTCAGGCCTATTAGCCAGTTATAAAGTTGCGGTTTATTCCACAAAAAAGTTACCGCTCTTGCTGTCTACGTTCACGCAGTCGAGGAAAACTGCACCATACAGCCAGCAGGGGGCATGGGTGGCATTTCCAAATCCGCCACGACATGTGACAGAATGTATAACCTTTCCCTAGGTCGGCAGGGCTTACTGTTTAAAATGTTTATAAAGCCATATGCTAATGACGAACATATTTCTTTGTACCGTGTAACCTTAAAACTGAACTGAAAGACTGACATAACAAAACTAGACAAAGGGAACTGGTAAATCGGGGTCGTTTCATACTGCCCATCAACCCTATAATCGAGCCTGTTTAGGCCATCTCACTCTTCCATGAACACTATCCTGCACTGCTCCAACCTAATTGCAACTCTCCTTGCTGAGGAAATCCAAGGGACTGTTAGGCCAAGAGACTGAGGCCAATGTTAGGCCAATGTCTTGCTCAAATTGCCCCACGAAGCCTCCACCACCATCAAAGAATTAGACAGTTTTTGATAAGTAGGGGACAATCACAATACAATTGTCAAAAAAATGAAAGAAAGGACCTAAGCCATTTAACCGATATGCGCTCTTTCTGCTTAGGCTAGTTAGGCTACCCGCCTCGCTTGAAGCACTATGTCGGGACCGTCCAAGATCCCACCACCAACCGCGTGCACACACACACACAAATTACTGACGAAATTAACAGTCAATAAAATTACAAAAGACTTGCCAATCAATAAAGAAACAGTTCTTACCTTTTCCTTCATGCGCCCTAACATCTGCTTGTGTGTGTGTGTGTGTGTGTGAAATCCAACTGTGGCAAGAGTCAGACAGTCACGCTCAGCCTGCAGAGTCGTCTGGATGAAACATTGGGCTAAATCGAAAGTCTGTTGCAATTTAAGAACTATATCACTGGGGGAAAAACTCTAGGCCTAAGAAAACATATAGTCTACTGTTGGTTGTGTAAATAGTAGGTTTTCTTGCAATGCCCTATTCAACATAGGCCTATACCCTCAGTAGCCTAGCTGCATGCATTACGCATGTACTCTATCTGGCCGTCACGTGATTATAGTATAGGCCACTTACCTAGCTAATGTAAGCCTTACACAAATAGTAAATGTTGCAAATGTATACTATTTCATCTCTATAAGGAAACCGTGCTATGTATAAGGCTAGGTTACAACTTTTTAATCAGCCCCTTAACTGACTCGTATGGACGGGCAAGGCCTATGACCTGTTAAGGTCACACTTCGCCATTTCCGTTAGGCTCATATTAAGTTGGGAGACTATAGGGTTAGGCTACATGCCACATATTTATATTATAGGCCTTCCTGCTTCCTGCTGACACAATGAGTCAGAAGCTCAACGCTGTCTGAAGAAATGTTAGCCGCACAGTCAAGATGGGAGAAAGTCACGTTCGCCTTCAACAATAGCCGATCCCAATCAAGTCGAATAAACTATTTTAGTCATTTGAACAATGGAGTGTGTTAGCGCATATAAGACTTTAATGTTCTGGTGAAGTCTAAAGTGCCTAAACGCGTACTTTTATAGCCAAGTGGATTAAAGGCCTTTTAAACACCTTCGTCAGCGCCAGATTGTGCCCTGAAACTACATTCTTCGCAACTCTAGGCTAACGTTAACCTACGAATGTTGTGCAGAGTCAAAACCTTCCTCTTCAATTAGAAGGCTACCCTACTTGGGCAGAGGCGACCTATTCGGATGAGAATTCAAGAAATAAAGCACTCACCTGTTCAGGTAAACTGAGGAGTCCCATCTCCAAGGAAACAGCAATTGGTAGACTGGCAACTCGGATGAAACAGCATCAACCGCCGGATTGTCCATTCGTCTGTCGTCTTCTTGAGACCGGACCAGCTCAAATGCAAACGATATGTAACTGTACGAAAGCTCATCTAGCCTATAAGCTGTATGCGACACTGGTAGGCAAAGCACAGCTAACCCAGTGTAATAACAAGTCGGACTCAAAAGGTGCGCTAAAGTAAACTTGCAGGCTCGTTCCATTCTCTGACCTTTTCTTTGCTAACTTGTTTGATTCAACGATGGAGCGACGATCAATCGTGTCAGTCCGCCGAGTAGACCACATGGGCCAATCAGGCACGTCTCCAAAAACAAACGGCACCTCGACATTTTACTTTGACATTTTAGGCATAAAAGAACTGAATTTCAACTTGAATTTCAGGCAAAGTTTACTTTAACAAATTACTATTCATTCCACCTATTTCTGTGTTGCTACACAATATAACGAAAAAACGCAAACGTAGGCCTAGATAGTTATTTCTATACTAAAGTATACTTCTATGATATTCCTCTAGTTTTCCTACAGTAGGCCTATACACTCCTATATGGGAGAAGAAAATGCCGTCCTTCCAAAAGGGTAATGAAATTGGCATTTTTATGGACAAATCGCCTTTACAGCTGAATACAGGGAAATTCCCAAGGGCTATCCTCTATTCTTATTGAGTAGCCTAACCAAGGAACAGCAAAGGGGAAAAAAAAGAAAAAAACTTTAACCAACAAAACCAGGTTCACCAAGATTCTGGCCTTTGGCTCCCGGACTTTGATAAGCATAGCATATTGTCATGGTTATAGGTAGTAGGCCTATATTTAACTGAGTGATGAAATTTTGGCTTATTTGAGAAAAAAGAGAAAATTCTTTTCTCTCAAAAATATTGTTAACTTATTCTGACTACCATGAGGCTCCATGACTTTATCAACACAAATTTTGATCATTTTCATAACAATTTGAGTGTTTTATTTAACTTTACTACACCCATGTGTATTCCCAGTCAAAAATGACCGGCCATTAGAAATGAATGGGTGAGAAAATGGTCAGTGTATAAAATTGAGTCCAGACACATATTGATCAGATGGACTGTACGTGTGCTTCTGTACATTAAGACACACACACACACACCTCACTCCCCCTCTTTGCTTCTATGCCAGCCCCCACTGGAACCTTTCACCAATAGAATCTTCCCCTTTCTGACTTGCATGAGCAGGCCATAAATAGCAAATGGAAGTTCAAAACTGGTTATATACAATAGAGCATACATTGATACAAAGGTCTATCACAACATTAGATGATGATATAAGTGTTACTATGGATTTATAACAAGTTATAATGCAGCGGTCATTTTTGACCGGGAACACAAAACTAGTGAACAGAAAATGAACACAACAGGATTGAAATACTCTAAATACAATCCCTCAAAGTATTTTGTTACAAACTACATTTGATTTACAATCCTGCAAAATACAAATGACAAAATACACCAAAGTAATTTAATACGTATTTCAAATACATCTAATTAAAACACTGTGTGTGTGTGTGTGTGGAGCATTAATTCCCCTATCAAGTGCATTGCATGATATGCAGTTTGTTATGTTTATGTTTGGGCTGCAGAGTCAGTCAGTCTCAGAAGCAAAATTATTGGAAAGATCAGTTAGTTGACTAAGTGGACAAGTGTAGTTAATAAGACCATCAGCTAATAGTGATGTAATGAAAACATTCCATACTGGTATGTTCAACCATTAGGGATGAAGAGAGCAGCTCTTAATGGAACTAACAGTCCAGATTGAATTGGTGGATGTGTTTCCTTTAGAGATACAATTTGATGGCTTTAAAGAGATCCACTTCGAAGAGAACCACACATCATACCAGTAATTAGTCCTCAAACTGTATATCTTTTTTTTTCTGTTTTGTTTGGAGATGGAGAAAATGGTAACATGGCAACAGGCTCAAATGGGCCAGTAAAACAAAGCACAACCTCCCTGCATGGATCTCTTGTCTCTGATTGGTGGGTGGGTGCCTCCTGCATGGATCTCTTGTCTCTGATTGGTGGGTGGGTTCCTCCTGTTTTACAAAACAAAAACTGCAGCCCGAGCGCACCAAACGTGGCTTCTATAGGCAGGGCAGAGAACCTGCACTGCAGCTGTAGAACCATACAGGGCATAGAACCTGCACTGCAGCTGTATAACCATACAGGGCAGAGAACCTGCAGTGCAGCTGTAGAACCATACAGGGCATAGAACCTGCACTGCAGCTGTAGAACCATACAGAACCATACAGGGCATAGAACCTGCACTGCAGCTGTAGAACCATACAGGGCAGAGAACCTGCACTGCAGCTGTAGAACCATACAGGGCAGAGAACATGCACTGCAGCTGTAGAACCATACAAAATCAACAATTTGCAGCAGTGTGTTGGAACACTAATGACCAGGTAATGCTTAATTTAGGACCTTGACATAATCGGTCAGATGTCTACAGCTGTTGACCATAAGACGATTTTTATCAATGCCTTGAATTGCTTTATGTTTAAGTTTGCAGAATAGGCTTGTAATGATGCATAACATGATAAGCTAGGGAGCAAAGAGTTAACTTGTTACCCAGCGGCAAGATATGAAAGATATGAAATGTCACTGTGAAGCTATCTTATGCCAAGTCTATCAGTAAGTTAATGTGGCACAAAATAAACTATAGCCTAGTCTCGAGTCAGGTTGGTGAAGCATCTTGGCAGTAGTAGGCTATAGTGCTATAGACTAAACAGCGTTTGAATGACATGAATCTTCTTTTTTTTACACTACATAAGCCTTCATACTGCTGTTGATAGAAATGGGATTCATGGTCACTAGCTACTGCAGGATACCATCTTAAACACTGAAACATTAAACCCTTTGCAAATGTCTGTGTAACTGAGTTTACCGGACAGGCTCTGGGTTAGCACTATCAAGTAAATTCTGTAATATCTCTCACTAGATTCATTCAGGGTTATCTTAAGGTTCGTACAGGAGGACTGCAGTAATGCTCAATTACTAAGTCTTGCACCCAAACCCACAATAACAACAGCAGACCAATCAGATTATGTATCAAAAGATAAGCTTGTATTAACAGGAGGAATCATCACATTAAATCGGAATGTATCAAGAAAATTATATAAAAGAAAATTGAATATGTATATTCTGTATATTGAATGTAGACACTGGACCTAATTTCCAATTGTGTTTGTAATTACCAAAAATGTGTGGTGTATAATATGAAATACCAAGGCAGATCTTAAAATACCAGTGAAACGTGTGGTGTATAATATGAAATATTAAGGCAGATCTGGAAGTACCACTAATGGAACGTGTGGTGAGTAATATGAAATATCAAGGCAGATCATAAGGTTCAGCCTTAGCTTGTAGAACATGTAGTGAACCACATGAAATCACACATGAAATATTAGACAATACAAATCAAACTATGTTGGATCCAACAACCCCCAAAAGAAAATGTAAATGTCTCTAAGTTTGAGATCTCATAAAAAAATTGAATCAAGAGCTCGAGCTGAGATTAATGAAAAAAGGAGGAAAAGTTGTGCGTGTTTCAGTAGTTCTGATCAGTATGTCCCGTCCTACCACGCTCCTGGGCAAGATCAGTCCGTGGGAAGGCGTCCTACTCTCGAGGGGAACTTCTCAGTCCATGGAACACAAGCGAATACAGTGGGGGGGATGACGCTTCGAATCCTCACCAATGCATGCACGGCACTCAGGTATAGCGCGGGAATGATGCCAAAAACCTCCCTTCCTACCAACCGGTGAATCCATCAAACGTCATGTCAAATGCCTACCAGCACGTTCATTGCTTTATCATGCAACAACAAATGTGTAGCTATACCTCTCCGGAGGTTTTGTTTTTGGTGCATTTTGTCTGTTTGTCTAAAATCTAAGACAGTTTTAAATTATGTTTAGTTTCACATTGCAAGTAACGCTTAACATGACCAATAGGGCTACAAATTGTGGTTAACTAGTGTCGATAGCATATTGCGAGTAGTTGTGAACCATAGGAACTTTAATCGTAGCCTATAGCCAAATTGAAATAAATGCGAATTTATGATAAGCCTGTCAGTTCGACTGGCGACCCACAGTTGGATAAGCAGGTTCCCCCGAGCAGTCTGCATTGCTACACTGAGGGCTTCTCTGTCTGCTGATGTTTTGCTCAAAGGTCCAGGCGGTCCACATATCCTTCATGCCATTTCAGCTGAAAACATTTTTTATTTGTTAGCCTACTTAATAAACGTATCTTTATTAGTGTCAAAATTACAGTATTTAGGCTATGTTAATCTCAAGCCACTCTAAGAAATGGCCGTAGGTCTACTTTTACAGCACAGCAAAATCTATTCAGATTGCAGTCCGAGGGATATTGTCCATAAAACGTTGTTAAACTTAGCCTATAGGCTAGGATACATAATCACATATTTGGAGATGATTTGAAGTGGGCTCATATGCTTTCATAACGTATTGATGTAAGAAAGAGAAAGTGTGGTAAGGCCAGCCTATGACATTTCTCATATCTCGCAGATAATTGGTTATAGTCCTGTTTTGCAGATGGTTATTACACATAATAGTTTAAGCAACAATAGCAATAGCTTGTCAATAACGACACAAATAGACTAATGAATGTTCATTTAACGAAATTTCAACATTGTACAGTTTACATGTATTCATGTTCCAACACAAGCCTACATGTATCCATCATGTTCCAACAGAATAAGTACATGTTGCACCAATTCTGGGCACATGTTGGATACGTGTAGGTTCATGTAGGTATATGTAGGCTGCTTATAAAGAGGCAATTATTCTGATACATGTAAGTAAGGCGGGTGGTATGACGTTCGATTGGTCGATAGGTTGGTTGATCAGATGGACGGTCGGAAGGTTTTAGGCACGATTCCCGCGCCATACTCAGGGGGTGAAAAAAAAACAGCCTGCACACACGCACACAGCGATTAGCAAAACTACATTCTGGAACTACGCTGTTCATCAACATTTGGGATAAATAATTCATTCTCCATGTCGTTACATCTTAATATGAACATACAGCAAGTGTTTATATCAAAAGACACAAGTATTACTTTTCTTCAGGGGGAAAATGCGGATCTGTAAAAATATTTTGTACACGTGTGGAAAAAATATGTACCTGCACAAATACTTTGTACGTGTGTGAATCTCCTACGCGATGCTTTCCTGCGCAACACTGAAAGTACGAGTGTGAAACTGAGATACATGCTTACGGACTTTTGACCCTAATTTTACGGCCTTTCTGAAGAGCCAATCAACACATTGCTTACTGCCAACCAATCAGCGTTTCCCACCGACCACCTAGATTTTGGTGCTAAACAGATTGGCTTCATATCGAAGAGTATACTCAGAGCCCGTCTATAATGTCTTATTAGAAATTCTCTGGTATACTCTTTGATTGGGGTTGCAAAATTATAACTTAATTAAGAGTGACGTGGTAGCTCAATTTATACTGTGATCGCAAAAAGGGTTGAAGCGGAGCCGTAATGTTAACGTTAGCTATCCCATCCGCTTTTTAGACTGTAACGTTATAGGTTAGCTTCTAGCTAGCAGTAATGTTGACGAAATAGTTTAATTATTCATTCCATTTCCGAAAGGGTGATTCAGTGGTGTCATTCATGATTAAAAACAGTAATACTGTACACACATTTATGTTTATCTGCTATTATTATTTGATATGAGAACACGTTTATTTTTTCACCCTTTGCAAGCCTATAATAATAGCCTAGTGGACGGCAAAAAGACGAATCAAAGGAATGGGTTGTAATGGGACATCCACAGCTAGGAGATTATAGTGAGTGAGATAGTAATGCCCTTCCAGGACTGTTGGTTTGTTGTTTGGAATACAACATCCCATTTTCTTACATAGTTTTGTTTTCTTTGTGTTTGGGGAGTATTTTAACCACACGGTTATCTCGTCAGTTTATGAAGCACAGCAGCGGTTGCTATAGCAACCATAGACTGAACAGTACAGTAGACTACCAAGCAAGCAAGCGCTTAGGCAAAGTCTATGGCAAGATCTGAATGTAAATGGATAAACCTGTTCAAGCGTTTTCTTTATTTCCTATTTCTTTCAATTATTTAACTTAAGACATGTAAGAATTAAGCCTACTTATTCGCTGGGCAACGTACAAACTGACGAGTTACATTAGCCCTAGCACTATGAGCTACGATAAACGTCAGCTAGGATAGCTATGGCAGCTATCATATTATTTCATGTTCTGGTATGATATTCTTAACGTTTTGACTATGTTACAACTGATAAAAGCATGACAAATAAAGTAACCAAATCGCTTTGCAAAATTTTAGTCCAGAAATACTTATGGGTGTTCATTTACAGTAATGTTACGACCTATCTGCCCTTGTTGTTACCACCAGTTTTAATAACTAATCTAGATCTGTGGGTTAGCGGCAAAATCTGGGTGGTCGGTGGGGAACGCTGATTGGTTGGCAATAAGCAATGTGTTGATTGGCTCTTCAGAAAGGCCGTAAAATTAGGGTCAAAAGTCCGTAAGCATGTATCTCAGTTTCACACTCGTACTTTCAGTGTTGCGCAGGAAAGCATCGCGTAGGAGATTCACACACGTACAAAGTATTTGTGCAGGTACATATTTTTTCCACACGTGTACAAAATATTTTTACAGATCCGCATTTCCCCCCCACATATGTACAAAACATTTCTACAGATACACATTTCTTTCACACAAGTACGTAATATTTCTACAGGTACATCATTTTTTCACACATGTACAAAATATTTCTACAGGTACGAAATTTCTTTTCACATGCAGAACTCCTTTTGCACAGCTGCAAAACTTTATTACACATGTGAACATCTTTTCACAAGCTCTCAATATTAAAGACCCTATTTTGACTCCATACATTTGAATGAAGAAAAGTAATACTTGTGTCTTTTGATATAAACACTTGCTGTATGTTCATATTAAGATGTAACGACATGGAGAATGAATTATTTATCCCAAATGTTGATGAACAGCGTAGTTCCAGAATGTAGTTTTGCTAATCGCTGTGCGCGTGTGTGCAGGCTGTTTTTTTTTCACCCCCTGAGTATGGCGCGGGAATCGTGCCTAAAACCTTCCGACCGTCCATCTGATCAACCAACCGATCGACCAATCGAACGTCATACCACCCGCCTTACTTACATGTATCAGAATAATTGCCTCTTTATAAGCAGCCTACATATACCTACATGAACCTACACGTATCCAACATGTGCCCAGAATTGGTGCAACATGTACTTATTCTGTTGGAACATGATGGATACATGTAGGCTTGTGTTGGAACATGAATACATGTAGGAAAACTGTACAATGTTGAAATTTCGTTAAATGAACATTCATTAGTCTATTTGTGTCGTTATTGACAAGCTATTGCTATTGTTGCTTAAACTATTATGTGTAACTAGAAAAGCATTTCCTGAAGGAAATACAGTGCATGAAAATGCAAAAAATATGATGTAAAATATCATACAGAGTAAAAACAAACTATATTGGTTGCTAGGTAGATGAGGTTTAATATAGTTGGAGTGACTGAACAGTTAAATAGGTGGATAGTTTATATGGTTAAATGATTTGCTTGGTAGATAAGGTTTAATATAGTTGGAATGATTGAACGGTTAAATAGGTGGATAATACTTAACTTAGTTAACTTAGCTAATGTTTTCATTTTTAGTAGTTATGCTAACTAGCATGTTAGCAATGCTAACTATGTTAACCATGTGACTTAGCTAACCTAGCTAATTACTTTTATCAGTTTTGCTAACTATGTTAACTAGCATGTTAACATGCTAACATGCTAACTATGCTAACCATGTGACTTAGCTAACTTAGCTAATCATTTTTAGCAGTTTTGCTAAAAATGCTAACTAGCATGCTAACATGCTAGCATGCTAACTATGCTAACCATGTGACTTAGCTAACTTAGCTAATAATTTTTAGCAGTTTTGCAAAAAATGCTAACTAACATGTTAACATGCTAGCATGCTAACTATGCTAACCATGTTACTTAGCTAATCAATTTTAGCAGTTTTGCTAAAAATGCTAACTAGCATGCTAACAAGCTAGCATGCTAACATGCTAACTATGCTAACCATGCTAACTAGCTACAGTGGGTAAGAGTCATAGTTGATGACAAGTAACAGTTACAATGGCTGAACAGTTAAAAAGTTCAGTAGTTTAAAGGGTTAAATTGTTTAATAATGAAATATTGTAGTGAGGACTTTTATTTTGAAACAGTTTTTGGCAGAGGAAGCAGTTGGACAGGATTTGTAGTCTTAATAGGGCCAGTTTGTATGCTTAAAGCCTGAGACTGGCAGTTGAGATCCAGGTGGCCCGAACACCTGCCATAGGATTCTAATTGCTTAACGGCTCTATTGTGATGTCATCAGCCCATGTTAAGTCTATGGGGAAATTTTGAACAGTTTTTAATTAATAGTTTAAAAAGTATAAAAGTTACAAAGATGAAAAATACAAAGCCCACATGTCGTAAGTAAGACCTACGCAACGCAGTTTGAATGAAGTTTCTACGTTAAACGGTTGAAGCTGCATTAAGTGCGTTAAAAGAAGAAGAAGAAGAAGCCTAGGAAGAACAGTACAGTGCATTTTCATGCACTGTAATAACCATCTGCAAAACAGGACTATAACCAATTATCTGCGAGATATGAGAAATGTCATAGGCTGGCCTTACCACACTTTCTCTTTCTTACATCAATACGTTATGAAAGCATATGAGCCCACTTCAAATCATCTCCAAATATGTGATTATGTATCCTAGCCTATAGGCTAAGTTTAACAACGTTTTATGGACAATATCCCTCGGACTGCAATCTGAATAGATTTTGCTGTGCTGTAAAAGTAGACCTACGGCCATTTCTTAGAGTGGCTTGAGATTAACATAGCCTAAATACTGTAATTTTGACACTAATAAAGATACGTTTATTAAGTAGGCTAACAAATAAAAAATGTTTTCAGCTGAAATGGCATGAAGGATATGTGGACCGCCTGGACCTTTGAGCAAAACATCAGCAGACAGAGAAGCCCTCAGTGTAGCAATGCAGACTGCTCGGGGGAACCTGCTTATCCAACTGTGGGTCGCCAGTCGAACTGACAGGCTTATCATAAATTCGCATTTATTTCAATTTGGCTATAGGCTACGATTAAAGTTCCTATGGTTCACAACTACTCGCAATATGCTATCGACACTAGTTAACCACAATTTGTAGCCCTATTGGTCATGTTAAGCGTTACTTGCAATGTGAAACTAAACATAATTTAAAACTGTCTTAGATTTTAGACAAACAGACAAAATGCACCAAAAACAAAACCTCCGGAGAGGTATAGCTACACATTTGTTGTTGCATGATAAAGCAATGAACGTGCTGGTAGGCATTTGACATGACGTTTGATGGATTCACCGGTTGGTAGGAAGGGAGGTTTTTGGCATCATTCCCGCGCTATACCTGAGTGCCGTGCATGCATTGGTGAGGATTCGAAGCGTCATCCCCCCCACTGTATTCGCTTGTGTTCCATGGACTGAGAAGTTCCCCTCGAGAGTAGGACGCCTTCCCACGGACTGATCTTGCCCAGGAGCGTGGTAGGACGGGACATACTGATCAGAACTACTGAAACACGCACAACTTTTCCTCCTTTTTTCATTAATCTCAGCTCGAGCTCTTGATTCAATTTTTTTATGAGATCTCAAACTTAGAGACATTTACATTTTCTTTTGGGGGTTGTTGGATCCAACATAGTTTGATTTGTATTGTCTAATATTTCATGTGTGATTTCATGTGGTTCACTACATGTTCTACAAGCTAAGGCTGAACCTTATGATCTGCCTTGATATTTCATATTACTCACCACACGTTCCATTAGTGGTACTTCCAGATCTGCCTTAATATTTCATATTATACACCACACGTTTCACTGGTATTTTAAGATCTGCCTTGGTATTTCATATTATACACCACACATTTTTGGTAATTACAAACACAATTGGAAATTAGGTCCAGTGTCTACATTCAATATACAGAATATACATATTCAATTTTCTTTTATATAATTTTCTTGATACATTCCGATTTAATGTGATGATTCCTCCTGTTAATACAAGCTTATCTTTTGATACATAATCTGATTGGTCTGCTGTTGTTATTGTGGGTTTGGGTGCAAGACTTAGTAATTGAGCATTACTGCAGTCCTCCTGTACGAACCTTAAGATAACCCTGAATGAATCTAGTGAGAGATATTACAGAATTTACTTGATAGTGCTAACCCAGAGCCTGTCCGGTAAACTCAGTTACACAGACATTTGCAAAGGGTTTAATGTTTCAGTGTTTAAGATGGTATCCTGCAGTAGCTAGTGACCATGAATCCCATTTCTATCAACAGCAGTATGAAGGCTTATGTAGTGTAAAAAAAAGAAGATTCATGTCATTCAAACGCTGTTTAGTCTATAGCACTATAGCCTACTACTGCCAAGATGCTTCACCAACCTGACTCGAGACTAGGCTATAGTTTATTTTGTGCCACATTAACTTACTGATAGACTTGGCATAAGATAGCTTCACAGTGACATTTCATATCTTTCATATCTTGCCGCTGGGTAACAAGTTAACTCTTTGCTCCCTAGCTTATCATGTTATGCATCATTACAAGCCTATTCTGCAAACTTAAACATAAAGCAATTCAAGGCATTGATAAAAATCGTCTTATGGTCAACAGCTGTAGACATCTGACCGATTATGTCAAGGTCCTAAATTAAGCATTACCTGGTCATTAGTGTTCCAACACACTGCTGCAAATTGTTGATTTTGTATGGTTCTACAGCTGCAGTGCATGTTCTCTGCCCTGTATGGTTCTACAGCTGCAGTGCAGGTTCTCTGCCCTGTATGGTTCTACAGCTGCAGTGCAGGTTCTATGCCCTGTATGGTTCTGTATGGTTCTACAGCTGCAGTGCAGGTTCTATGCCCTGTATGGTTCTACAGCTGCACTGCAGGTTCTCTGCCCTGTATGGTTATACAGCTGCAGTGCAGGTTCTATGCCCTGTATGGTTCTACAGCTGCAGTGCAGGTTCTCTGCCCTGCCTATAGAAGCCACGTTTGGTGCGCTCGGGCTGCAGTTTTTGTTTTGTAAAACAGGAGGAACCCACCCACCAATCAGAGACAAGAGATCCATGCAGGAGGCACCCACCCACCAATCAGAGACAAGAGATCCATGCAGGGAGGTTGTGCTTTGTTTTACTGGCCCATTTGAGCCTGTTGCCATGTTACCATTTTCTCCATCTCCAAACAAAACAGAAAAAAAAAGATATACAGTTTGAGGACTAATTACTGGTATGATGTGTGGTTCTCTTCGAAGTGGATCTCTTTAAAGCCATCAAATTGTATCTCTAAAGGAAACACATCCACCAATTCAATCTGGACTGTTAGTTCCATTAAGAGCTGCTCTCTTCATCCCTAATGGTTGAACATACCAGTATGGAATGTTTTCATTACATCACTATTAGCTGATGGTCTTATTAACTACACTTGTCCACTTAGTCAACTAACTGATCTTTCCAATAATTTTGCTTCTGAGACTGACTGACTCTGCAGCCCAAACATAAACATAACAAACTGCATATCATGCAATGCACTTGATAGGGGAATTAATGCTCCACACACACACACACACAGTGTTTTAATTAGATGTATTTGAAATACGTATTAAATTACTTTGGTGTATTTTGTCATTTGTATTTTGCAGGATTGTAAATCAAATGTAGTTTGTAACAAAATACTTTGAGGGATTGTATTTAGAGTATTTCAATCCTGTTGTGTTCATTTTCTGTTCACTAGTTTTGTGTTCCCGGTCAAAAATGACCGCTGCATTATAACTTGTTATAAATCCATAGTAACACTTATATCATCATCTAATGTTGTGATAGACCTTTGTATCAATGTATGCTCTATTGTATATAACCAGTTTTGAACTTCCATTTGCTATTTATGGCCTGCTCATGCAAGTCAGAAAGGGGAAGATTCTATTGGTGAAAGGTTCCAGTGGGGGCTGGCATAGAAGCAAAGAGGGGGAGTGAGGTGTGTGTGTGTGTGTCTTAATGTACAGAAGCACACGTACAGTCCATCTGATCAATATGTGTCTGGACTCAATTTTATACACTGACCATTTTCTCACCCATTCATTTCTAATGGCCGGTCATTTTTGACTGGGAATACACATGGGTGTAGTAAAGTTAAATAAAACACTCAAATTGTTATGAAAATGATCAAAATTTGTGTTGATAAAGTCATGGAGCCTCATGGTAGTCAGAATAAGTTAACAATATTTTTGAGAGAAAAGAATTTTCTCTTTTTTCTCAAATAAGCCAAAATTTCATCACTCAGTTAAATATAGGCCTACTACCTATAACCATGACAATATGCTATGCTTATCAAAGTCCGGGAGCCAAAGGCCAGAATCTTGGTGAACCTGGTTTTGTTGGTTAAAGTTTTTTTCTTTTTTTTCCCCTTTGCTGTTCCTTGGTTAGGCTACTCAATAAGAATAGAGGATAGCCCTTGGGAATTTCCCTGTATTCAGCTGTAAAGGCGATTTGTCCATAAAAATGCCAATTTCATTACCCTTTTGGAAGGACGGCATTTTCTTCTCCCATATAGGAGTGTATAGGCCTACTGTAGGAAAACTAGAGGAATATCATAGAAGTATACTTTAGTATAGAAATAACTATCTAGGCCTACGTTTGCGTTTTTTCGTTATATTGTGTAGCAACACAGAAATAGGTGGAATGAATAGTAATTTGTTAAAGTAAACTTTGCCTGAAATTCAAGTTGAAATTCAGTTCTTTTATGCCTAAAATGTCAAAGTAAAATGTCGAGGTGCCGTTTGTTTTTGGAGACGTGCCTGATTGGCCCATGTGGTCTACTCGGCGGACTGACACGATTGATCGTCGCTCCATCGTTGAATCAAACAAGTTAGCAAAGAAAAGGTCAGAGAATGGAACGAGCCTGCAAGTTTACTTTAGCGCACCTTTTGAGTCCGACTTGTTATTACACTGGGTTAGCTGTGCTTTGCCTACCAGTGTCGCATACAGCTTATAGGCTAGATGAGCTTTCGTACAGTTACATATCGTTTGCATTTGAGCTGGTCCGGTCTCAAGAAGACGACAGACGAATGGACAATCCGGCGGTTGATGCTGTTTCATCCGAGTTGCCAGTCTACCAATTGCTGTTTCCTTGGAGATGGGACTCCTCAGTTTACCTGAACAGGTGAGTGCTTTATTTCTTGAATTCTCATCCGAATAGGTCGCCTCTGCCCAAGTAGGGTAGCCTTCTAATTGAAGAGGAAGGTTTTGACTCTGCACAACATTCGTAGGTTAACGTTAGCCTAGAGTTGCGAAGAATGTAGTTTCAGGGCACAATCTGGCGCTGACGAAGGTGTTTAAAAGGCCTTTAATCCACTTGGCTATAAAAGTACGCGTTTAGGCACTTTAGACTTCACCAGAACATTAAAGTCTTATATGCGCTAACACACTCCATTGTTCAAATGACTAAAATAGTTTATTCGACTTGATTGGGATCGGCTATTGTTGAAGGCGAACGTGACTTTCTCCCATCTTGACTGTGCGGCTAACATTTCTTCAGACAGCGTTGAGCTTCTGACTCATTGTGTCAGCAGGAAGCAGGAAGGCCTATAATATAAATATGTGGCATGTAGCCTAACCCTATAGTCTCCCAACTTAATATGAGCCTAACGGAAATGGCGAAGTGTGACCTTAACAGGTCATAGGCCTTGCCCGTCCATACGAGTCAGTTAAGGGGCTGATTAAAAAGTTGTAACCTAGCCTTATACATAGCACGGTTTCCTTATAGAGATGAAATAGTATACATTTGCAACATTTACTATTTGTGTAAGGCTTACATTAGCTAGGTAAGTGGCCTATACTATAATCACGTGACGGCCAGATAGAGTACATGCGTAATGCATGCAGCTAGGCTACTGAGGGTATAGGCCTATGTTGAATAGGGCATTGCAAGAAAACCTACTATTTACACAACCAACAGTAGACTATATGTTTTCTTAGGCCTAGAGTTTTTCCCCCAGTGATATAGTTCTTAAATTGCAACAGACTTTCGATTTAGCCCAATGTTTCATCCAGACGACTCTGCAGGCTGAGCGTGACTGTCTGACTCTTGCCACAGTTGGATTTCACACACACACACACACACACAAGCAGATGTTAGGGCGCATGAAGGAAAAGGTAAGAACTGTTTCTTTATTGATTGGCAAGTCTTTTGTAATTTTATTGACTGTTAATTTCGTCAGTAATTTGTGTGTGTGTGTGCACGCGGTTGGTGGTGGGATCTTGGACGGTCCCGACATAGTGCTTCAAGCGAGGCGGGTAGCCTAACTAGCCTAAGCAGAAAGAGCGCATATCGGTTAAATGGCTTAGGTCCTTTCTTTCATTTTTTTGACAATTGTATTGTGATTGTCCCCTACTTATCAAAAACTGTCTAATTCTTTGATGGTGGTGGAGGCTTCGTGGGGCAATTTGAGCAAGACATTGGCCTAACATTGGCCTCAGTCTCTTGGCCTAACAGTCCCTTGGATTTCCTCAGCAAGGAGAGTTGCAATTAGGTTGGAGCAGTGCAGGATAGTGTTCATGGAAGAGTGAGATGGCCTAAACAGGCTCGATTATAGGGTTGATGGGCAGTATGAAACGACCCCGATTTACCAGTTCCCTTTGTCTAGTTTTGTTATGTCAGTCTTTCAGTTCAGTTTTAAGGTTACACGGTACAAAGAAATATGTTCGTCATTAGCATATGGCTTTATAAACATTTTAAACAGTAAGCCCTGCCGACCTAGGGAAAGGTTATACATTCTGTCACATGTCGTGGCGGATTTGGAAATGCCACCCATGCCCCCTGCTGGCTGTATGGTGCAGTTTTCCTCGACTGCGTGAACGTAGACAGCAAGAGCGGTAACTTTTTTGTGGAATAAACCGCAACTTTATAACTGGCTAATAGGCCTGACAAGTGGATCTAACTCGATCATGGATTAGGATGGACGAGTTACCTTTCCACATAAGTCCGGCATAGAATAGAAGCAATTGATTAGAAGCCTTGCACACTCTTTTAGAATATGTCTGCGTGTAAAAACGTTGTATAAACTCCCATGTCATACAGTATGTATTGTAGGCTACTGCTGTAGTTTATTTGTAAAACAGTAGTGGTTTTTTTGGAAGATATTAGATTGGTGTGTGCAGGTCTTAAATTCTGTTGCGGAACCTTTGACAGTAGAACGGGCGGGCGAAATTGGATGCGTGGGTTCGTCGGAAGGTTTAAGAGATACACCAAACACAAGCATTTCCGGTTGTAGTAATTCAAAAACTCAAAAGTCCTATTTTAAATCTACAAAAAGGCTTGTGTTTATTAACAAGTTACATAAGTTGAACGTTTTTATTCATATGATCATTGGAATTGTTATGGCCTCTCACAGGCTCATCTATTCATGTTACTGGATGTCCCGAGTGCAAACAATAGGCTATGCAGTTGCTAACTTGACAGCTATCTGATCCTTACAACATTTGAATGCAGGATAATAGTTTAATAACATGCTAAGATAATATGATCGGGCAGTACGCTAGTGGTGGGTTGCCTTGATTGTGCTAATACAGAAGTATTGATACCCCACTTAGTAGTTTTGGAGTGTCTTTAGGATTATGTTGCCTTGGATGATCACATGGGTTGCTTTTGTTTCTTAGGTCATGAATGCTGGGGCATCATGGTAGATAGAATTTGGCGTCTGCGTTATGTCTCATTTCAAGCACAACAATATTTCAATATGGAATGGTTAACCTCTGTTACGTGTCTGTGAATGTATTATTGATTTAGGGGTTTCACGGAAAGCAAGCATTAGATTACCGTCTTTATGGAATGTATGGCACTTGGTCTAGTACCCTTGTTTGCCAGTAGCAACTCATACTTACCTGGCAGGGGAGATACCATGATCAAGAAGGTGGTTCACCCAGGGCGAGGCTCAGCCATTGCACTCCGGTTGTGCTGACCCCTGCGAATTCCCCAAATGTGGGAATCTCGACTGCATAATTTCTGGTAGTGGGGGACTGCGTTCGCGCTCTCCCCTGATCATTTTGTGAAAAGAAAAGGTGCAGCTGTAAGAGAGGGTCTGTGGTCATGTTGAGTGAGTAAGGAAACCTAGAACTGTAATGTCTGGACTACAGACAGTTTCATAAGAAGGAAGTTAAATGTGGGCTATGTTACTGTTTAGTGTTTATAGATTTGCCAATATTAGGTTTGTCTTTGCAGTGGTTCATCTGAAATATTGGTGTACCACTATTGCCAGATCTTGAAAGCTAAGACAAGCTTGCAGGAGCACAACTACATGGGGGGTAAAAGCCTCCCATACCGGCTTGTTGCTTTGTTTACAAATTATTTGGATTTGGGAGGTTGCATGGTGCTCTTGCTCTGGTTCCATGCCATTGTTGCAGTGGAATGTAAGAATACGCAGTACGTTATGCTATATTTCTCGCAAAGTATGAAAAGTATTATTTATAGCTAGCCCACATTTTGCAGGATGGAAGACGAGCATATTCTCTGTATGACTGAACCATTAACAGTTTCTATGACATGCTTATTGATTTTCTACAAAGGCCCTAGATTTGGAAAAAGGTGCAAAAAGAGTGCCGTTAAGGGTAGTATAAACTTGTTTTTAAACACATTTGGTATGAATCATTGTTTCTTTCTTTGAAATACAATATTTGATTTAAGTTGTGCCAATATTTGAGCTCTCCACATATGATGGGTTGGATGATTATAAATAAATAATAATAATAATATTATTATATGGTTATAAATGGGTTTATGTACTACATTCAGACATACATGATGTTGAAAACAAAATGAGTATCATTATTTTGGGACTCGAGGCCAGGAGTCCTCTGAGCCTATGAGGATGCAGACATGGCAAACGACTCAAAAGCTTGCATTTGGAGATGTGTAGGGTTCCCTGATTTGAACTGATTTTGTTAGTTTGACTTTACAGACAATACATTGCATGATTTAATATACACATTTTTACTATAATACAACAAGTCGCCCATTCCATCCCCATTTCTTTTATTTTTTACGTTGATAGAATTTCTCTGCCCTGGCCTCTTGGTGGTTGTGTTTGCTTGTGCTTTAAAACCCCTTTGGTCGTATGCAGCTCTGGCTCTGTAAATGGGAAATAAATAGTGTGCCGCCATCGACCAGAAGACATCTGAGTTATTTAGTGTTGACATAATTGTTATAGGATGATTTGATTTGTTTGGACTTTTATTTAATCTGATGGAGTTTTATATTCTATGCTGATTAGAATTTATAGCCAAATTCACGAGTGTATTACATTGTATTTACGTTGCAGTACCACTTTCAGCCACTGGGTGGAGAGCCACATCATTAAAATTCCACTAAAACGCTAAACCTCAAATCCTGGCCATTTGTAGAAGCTCTTTGCATAGAAGTTGTGTTTCACGGGCTTAAATTCATTGGCACTTCACGAAAATGTTCCTTCAAATCGTACCTGTAGTGTTGCTTAGTTATACTTAAATGTGATTGGTTGAGAGGTTGTGTCATGTGACGAATCATTCATGTAGTGTCTCAAAATGCCAAAATATAAATGTGCAATGTGTGATTTTCAAACTCTACTACTATAGGAATGTGAGTGCGTGTTCCGACATTATCACTCAGAAAGAAAACGTGTTGTTTGTTAGGAGCGCCCTAACCTTGAAGATTACGACGGAGAATCCAGTCCCTCGCGGAGCACTAGGTCCGGTATCGCTTCTCGGCCTTTTGGCTAAGATCAAGTGTAGTATCTGTTCTTATCAGTTTAATATCTGATACGTCCCCTACCCGGGGACCATATATTAAATTGATTTTTGGAACAGGGAGATGGAATAGGGGCTTGCTCCGTCCACTCCACGCATCGACCTGGTATTGCAGTACCTCCAGGAACGGTGCACTCCCCTCGGGGAAAAATGGCATGTGAAATATTAGCAATTAGCTTCGGCATTCAGTATGTTTTAAGCTGCACGATAACGGGGGCTATGCTTTTGTTGTGGATCACAGTTTCTGGAAACGTAAGTTGCCTGCGAAGTTTTATCGCTCTTCTTGAGCTATTTGCACGGTTAGCCGATATGTATCCTTAGCTGATGCCATGCATTAGCCTACTTTTGTAGTAGCTTAGAGTCTGTGCACCACTCTAACGAGTGTATCTGGTGTGCTTAAGTACAGACGCTAGCTGCAAGCGGTGTTTAATGCAATGTTTTGCTGTTTGATGGGGGAAGGGGTTCAACCAAGTTGCCTTGCTGTGTAACGTTAGACACATAGCAGCGGCACACATGTTGCTGCTATGTCAGACTTGGACACTACGTAGCGCAGCTGCAATCTTTATCATTCCCTTTCATGGTTTGTCGTTGACGCGTAGTCGATAACCGATTCCACAGTTGCTAGCTTTGCAGCTAACTGTAACTTTAAGTGACGTTAGAAAATGCTCGTGTTAAGTTAAGTAGTTTAAGTTAACTTTGTAGCCTAGTTAATGTTAGTGTTGCAAGAGCTCCGATAACTTGGAATGGTATTATTGATTGGTTTAGTTATGATCCTGCTCGTAATGTTTTAGTTTGTTCCGTCCTCAAGGCTCATGCACAATGTGATGCATTTGACTTTGTTGTCGTTGTAGGTGTTGGATTAAAAGAACATCTAATCGCCATCTGTGAGCCTCGGCACGTAAACCGTAAGTGTCACATTCACACGTTGTTACATTCCTTGTGCTATGGGAGGGGATTTCCCACAGGCACCCAAGCCTATTTCACATTACACTGCATGATGCAGATGAAATAATACCAAGTAGGTATTCATTGTACAACCCCAAAACAGAAAAAGTTGGGACGTTGTGTAAAATAATAGTGAATAAAAACAGAATGTAATAATCTGCAAATCTCTTAAACTCATGTTTAGCTGCAAAAAGGACACAGACAACATATGAAATGTTGAAAATGACACATTTGACTATTTCATGGAAAATATATGTTCATTTTGAATTTGATACCAGCAACATGGTTCAAAAAAAGTTGGGACAGAGGTAATAAAATGCTGGAAAAGTTGTGCAACGATAAAGAAAACAAAATGAGGTATGTTTCACAACTAATTAGGGTAACTGGCAACACAATTGGGTATAAAAAAGAGCATCCCAGAGAGGCAGGGTCTCTTAGAAGTAAAGATGTAGGGGTATTCATCACTCTGTGTAAACCCATGAGCACAAATGATGAAACAATGTCATTTTAATGCTTAACATGAAATTGTGAAGTATTTGGGGAGTCATCATTTACAGGACATAATATTATTAAAGGAGCCGTATGTAAGAAAAATATTTCAATTAATCATAAAATGGCCCTGATATTTCACTAGACATGAAGAAATCATGTTCATTTTAAATACTTATATCACTGACAACAGTAGTCCGGCCAGGATATTGTCATTTAAAAAGTGAAGTTGCAGCCCTCAACTGATGTTGATGTTGTGTTTTGTCATGTCATGTCATGTTGTGTTTTGGCCTGATGCGCCACCCTCCACCTATCTACTAATCACGAAGTCAGTAGTGTTTCGCCATCCGGGTTGGCAACCACGAGTCAGGGTTTAGTTTAATCCTGCACATTAGGGGTGGGCGATATATAGGGATGTCCCGATCCAGCTTTTTGCACTTCCGATCCGATACCGATATTGTAGCTTTTAGCATCGGCCGTTACCGATACCGGCCGATCCAAGCATGTATTAAAGATTAAAGATATTTACTTATTTTGTTGTTATACTCATGTTGAAAAGGGTTTTACTCTTAAGAACAACTAGCCAACTTAATTAGGTTAGTTTGAATAATCCACAGTGGTTGGTAATGACCTGTTTATTCTTAACAGGGTTAAGTAAACACAAAATAAAAAATAGTCAATTAACCACACAAACTGAATTGGCATCAGTGCTCTGCTCAAGAGTGTAAACCAAGGCTTAAGAAAGCCATCAGTGTAAACAATATTGTAAACAATATAAAATTATATATAAAAGCAACACACACAAAACCTGAGTAGAAAATAGTCAAATTACCACACACACACTGAATTGGCTATAAGAACCCAAATAACTGTCACGCCTTTTACAGTATTACAATCTCCTCCACACTTTACTGCTCCATCTCCATACTCCCTTCAATTTCTACTGTTTGCCCTGGCTGCAGTCTGAGCATGATGGGGAGATTCTTCTCATCAATGATAAGTGAGACTGCGCTAAAAAGCCTCTCACTGTTGCGTTTTAAAAGCGAAACTGATGCCACAACTGGTCTGGGTTTGCTGAAGTAACCTAGGCTACAGGCTGCATTTATTACAGAAAATCAAGCAATAGCACGTAGGCCTATCTACACTATTTAGTGACAGGAGCTTAAGTTTACCGCGACAACAGCTGTCACTAATTCATATCGTCGTAGGCTGCGCCAATGCACAGACTAAACGGTAAAAAAAGTTATGATAGCCTACTGGAAGCTTCTACCCTTTTGGATGTGTAGAGTTGTAGGCCTAGGTGCACTAGTTGTTAGCGATTGAACAGGTTGCTTTTTTAAATGAAATGCGTTTGTTAGGCTAGCCTATTGTAAAAATAGGTAAATTATAGTGCGTGCTGTGCCTATACATTACACAAACAATCTTAAATCGCGGAGATAACATTCGTTAGACAGGCAAAGCTGTCAGCAGCAACATGCATAAGAGGGTCTCGCGGACACTCGCGGTCGCGGTTAACATTAGGCTATATTAATTCAACTGTGACATGAAATGTTTGCTCGATAACTTTAAATTCTTAGTGGGACATGCACAGACAAGTGGGATGCTGGACAGGTCGCTAGGTGTGCTGAAAAACGCGGACCGGATTTGGGGGGAAAAGCTGAAAAAAACTGGAATGGATTACCTACATCGGTTCGCTGGAAAACACGGACCGGAGTTTTTAAAACAAACTGGATCGGGAGTCCGGATCGGGATTTTCCCGTGCAGGCCGATCCCACATTTTTTGCTAATATCGGCGGCCGATCCGATCCAAATATCGGATCGGGACATCCCTAGCGATATATATCGTCTGCGATAATATCGTGATTGCTGCTTTAACGATGTGCAAATTGACATTATCGAGTATTTAAATTACTTAGGGGGAAAACACATTTGAAATCACGCATTGAACCCCCATACATTCACTAAAGCCAGGAGGTGAATGCGAGAGAAGCCCATAGGGAGAAGCCCCTGGCTGCAGCAGAGCAAGTCACGTGATTGCTAGTGGTCCACGTTGTCACACGCAGCCTAATGTTTATTTTGTGCAGCTACTTCGTTCAAGTGGCATTGATGAGTTAAATTAACGGTATTATATGTAAACATTAGGCTAGCCTTTGAGTATTTCAATAATCAGTTGTAAACAAAGAAATCTTCTTATGTTACCTTTTTGTAAATGGACTGAAGTTTGCTCTAAATATAAACTTTTATCGATTATGCTAACCGTTAGCATCTCTATGGGATTTCTCATATAAATTAGCCATAAGCTAATGCATTAGTTTCTATTCTGTAAGGTCTGCTTAGTTTTACAGTGAAACCAGAGAATGTCTAATAAGGACATAGACGGGCTCTATTCAAAGTAAAGGTTTGAAAGGAACTTCAGCTTCAGACTTTCACTTGGGAAACTGTCAGGCCTATCTATCCTCTGTAATGTAGCTGGCTAGACCATGTCATTGCCACACACACAAGTGGGGGCAGATTTGGAGATTTGCAGATGTGTCATAGAGTGACAATGCATTGGTTTGGTTAAAAAGTCATAGGTTAGGTCATTGGTTATTATTGAAAAAAATATATAATTGAACATGTTTTTAAATGTTAATTCATATTAACTGACATGAACCCTACTGTACATGAAACATTACTGTCTAGCTGCGAGAGAGCTCTCTCAAATGCACAAGTTCTGTGCACTTTCAGTCAGAGATTAGTGGTTGCGCTATGCCTGAAACACACGTGCATACCTAAATCCTCAAATTACGGCCAGGATTCTGTTTGGGCCTCAGATTCGGACAAATAAAGGCCAGTAATAATTTTGTTTCAATTTAACTCATAAAAGAGCTCTTCTTAATATTTTATATTGTTGGTTGGTTTAATATTGTTGCCAATGAAAAGTCATTGTCTTACACGTCTCCAACACGTTGCTCTCAAGCTATCAGTTGCATGACGCCCCCTTCTGAGCTTGCCCGAGGCTGAAGCAGTAACCTAGCCTACATTTAAACACAATTGTTGCTGCCAGGCAGTAAATCATGCATGATTAAAAAATAACTAAATTTAGGCTGAATAAGGTTTCCATTTCAACACAACACACGTTCCATGAATAAATGAAAGCGGATGCCTTATCTCGCAATAAGCGGATGGAAATCCCAACACCCATCCTTACATGAAACTTAATAGTGAACTAGAGATGTCCGATAATATCGGCCAACCGATATTATCGGCCCGATATTAGCATAAAAATGTAATATCTGTTAATATCGTTATCGGATTTTTTTTGCCTTAAAACCGATAAAATAATGCTTGCGTTACACCCAAATAGTGCCTATGCGCTCCTGAAGCGTTTACCGCCGGCGCACAGATGATGACCTCATCAATCTGCGTCTTGAAGCATACAAACAAGCGTGGATGGCTGCAGTAACAAACTTGCTCGTGGCCGTAGTAGCTAGCCCCTTGCGTTGGCCGTGACGCCCCTTTGAAAATCAGAGGTTTACAGGCCACGGTGGCCTTGGTGCCCCCTTCTCTAAATATTCTGCTTTGCGTCCTACTAATAGCGATATATATTCAGCCTATGGCCTATGGCCAAATTACGCAGTGGAGAAAGTGACAGCGCAAGAAAGAAAGTGCGTCCAAATTAACCCATCCTACTCATCACACAGACATCACAAGTATCACATGAAAGAGCTTTTTCTCAGCTTTTAAACGATGTTAGCCGCTAATTGCTGTGGTGAACGGTTCGCGAGAAAAGTAAATAATATCATTCAATTTAATCATAAATTCTACCGAAGGTTTTGCGTCCATCTCCCTACCCATTCATCTCGGTGGAATACTTCCGAACCCTTCGTTTAACATATGACAAACCATATATCAGAATAAACAGCAGACCTTACCGAACAGTAAGGTGTAAAGCAGTCCCCTGTACAGTTAGCCGTTGCAGACTAATCCCGTTTTGAATTTGCAGTAAATTTCAACATACATGGATGTCTCCAAATTTGGGATTTAAGTTTTACACTGTGTTTAAATTGTTCCACATTATTTCATAACGGGCCAAATACAAAACAAATATTACAAATGTCGCCTAGATATCGGTAAATCAGAGGACAGCTGACTATAAGAGTTTGTGAAAGTAGCCTTCATGATCACAAAATGCTAAGCATGCATCTAGGCTATTTGAGTTTCTTAAAGCTGAGCTGTGCTTAAATTGTTCAATACATGATTTCATAACAGGCCAAATATAAAATAAATGTTAAATATAGCCTAGATAATAAATAATAAAAATGTTAAATATAGCCTAGATAATATAAAATATTAGATGATCTGATGATTTACAGTTATATGTAATATGTCATGTTTTATGTTTTTGTAATGTTTCATACAGTGATGCAGGTCTACTGCAGTGAATACAACTTTGATCATGTTTATAGCCTACTACTGTATAGTTAACTTTGGCCTTGGTGCCCTGACATGTGGCCTTTGTGCCCCCCACCAAATATGCCCAACTGAAGGCCAAGTGGCCTTGCCCCTAAAATGGTGAAATTCTAAGCCTGATTGTGGGTATGGCCTGTTATGAAGTCAGTCTTTTAGCCCCGTTCATTGGACTAATACTAAAGGAGGACTTTGTTTACTACTCTGGAAGGTCTGGATTGAAACTTTGTGCCTTCCTTGTTCTTATTGCACACTACCTTAGTGTTGCATCTCTTTGTTGTTGCTCATGTAGAGCAGTGCTGATTGAGCCCAGTTTATAATTTAATATAAAATGATTGCATTAGCCCAAGTAATGGGCTAGGGACACAGGCTGCTTAGATTTGTACACCTTAAATGTTTCATTTTTTGTACTTCACCTCAAGCCTGAAGAATTTTTTGTAGCTCAAACAAATGTTTTCAAAATTGTGCAGTATAGTTGCCACATTGTAATTGACTCATATTTGTGCATTCATTCAATTAAGGTGATTGAGTTTTAGTTAAAGAAACAGTTCATGAAGCATCTATCTATAAAGCAAGAAGCGTCTGTGTGTCTGTGGCACGCATATCTCGCTGACCGTTTGTCAGACTGATTACAAACTTGGCAGGTGTCTTGCTACGGGCATGAGTAAGTGCACTGCCGAATTTGACGTTGTTTGAATAAGAAATGCAAAAGATATCGTTAAATAGCCTATATCGGTAAAAGAAGCACGCATTGGCTTTCGCCGCTAGCCACTCCCCCTCCCACACAGCATGTAGGACTGTAAGCTACCAGTGAGGATAGAAGCAGGGCTTTGGCAGAATTGGATCAGTGTAGGTTACACGGGTAAAAACTTAAGCGAGTGCAAGATAACTCCACGGATTTTGCAACAACACGCCAACATGCCAACACACACAGGTAGGCTATGCAGTGGCTCTTCAAAATTACGTAAAAAATGATTTGCAATAAGCGGACACTTCGAATAGCCCAGGCTACTTTGGACTGTCTTTAGACTTTGAATAAGCACACGACAATTCAAACTGCAAGGTCCTAAATTGAAACGAACGATAATGGTCCCGAATCAAAGAACGTCCCAGAATGCCACACATGCAAAGCATAACCAGCGACAAGCAACGAGTGGCAGACAGTGTGATGTCACTTATGAATAGCCCAGGCTACTTTGGACTGTCTTTAGACTTTGAATAAGCAAACGACAATTCCAACTGCATATCCTAAATTGAAACGAGCGATAATGGTCCCGAATTAAAGAACGTCTCAGAATGCCACACATGCAAAGCATAACCAGCGACAAGCAACGAGTGGCAGACAGAGTGTGATGTCACTTATAGGCCACCAGAGACTGTTTTTGAGTCACACCGTTGCAAATTCCATATGATGCATCATTCCACAAAATGGTTTGTTTTCTCTATCATCAAGTTATTCAATAGGCTAAACATATAGCCTTGACTCAAAACAGCTGTTAGGATTATGTCATTTTGATTTGTAAAAAATGTCACATGCAGCCATGCTTAAATTCTGCTTACTTCACATGTATTATATTATTATATTATCTGTAGGCCTATTCATTATTGAATGCTTACCTGGAATTATGTTTTCCCCTATCATCCTATTTTTAAAGCAGGCCTACCTGCAGGCATGTAATTGGGCTACAGGAATAGCATGTTTGAACGGGCACTGCACTAGTCCTACAAATGCAGGCTCATTTAACACAGAAAAAGGGTAGCCTGTCATACACTATGCCTGTTATTGGGGGCCTAGCAGCGAAGCTGCGAAGGCACCCATTGAGTTAGTAGTTTTTCCTATTATTAGGGGTCCGAGCAGCGTAGCTGCAGGAACCCTATTGTTTCTGTACCGTTCATTTTTTGACCAAAATTCTGTAAAAGTCATACTGCAGCCTAAACCGTAACTCCAAAACTCTTGAAATTATCAGGTATGGTTACCAGTACCCCCCTCTACCCATAACCCAAAATTTGGGGTACTGCACCCAAAGGTGGCGCTATTGAAAAAATTTTTTAATTATGCTTATTTCTCCTTACCAGATTCACCTAGACTCAAAATTATTTCATCATATTAATCTCTACATTCAGATGCACCTTTTTCACCCTGGTCTTATGCTCTAAAAATGTTTACTTTTGCCACAATTTCAGAGAAAAGCCAAACATCATAAAAAGTTTCACAGGCTTCAAAAATGATCAAATCTTCACCAAAATTCTCACAGACAATGTTTAGACAAAGCCTCACAAAAGTTATCAAAAGAATTTGGATACGTTGTTCCATTTCAGAGATATAGGCCAATAAAGTTCGACCACTCAGCCCATTTCTCCTATATCACCTATATTCCTATATGAGTAATTTTTTTTTCTTGGATAACAACCATACAACCATCATTAGGTGGATACCATTAACAGTGCACATTTTCAGATATGTACTCTTTTTTATAAAGCCCTTAATTCTATTGTCAAATGTATGCTAGGAATTTTCTTGATGTTGTGTGTTTGCCAACACACATTTTCACCATTTGAATGTGACTGCTCAATGTGTATGATTGTCAGTGGCTGAGTGGGATAATGCCTAGTGCTGGTGTTTGTTAGGTTGAGAGTTCGAATCCTGCTAGAGCTTTAGGCTCAAGATGCACATGCTATTGGTTATTGAAGATTCACACTATTGAACAGCACCTGAATGACATCAGACAATTAACATTCACACTCATTAGTTGCCAAGAATCAGAATGCCGACACACTCTATGACATATAGGGGAACTTCTTTGTTTACTATTTTTCCTTCATCATTAAGTCTATCATATTTATATTTCATCCATTACTGTTCTTCTCTATAAATGTCTAATTGCCCCAGAATATCCAAAAGTTTTCAGGTATACTCTTTCAGGAAAGCCCTTCATTTTATTGTCAAATGTATACTTGGAGTTTTTCTTGTGTGTTTACCAACACACATTTTCACCATTTGAATGTGACTGCTGAATGTGTATGATTGTCAGTGGCAGAGTGGGATAATGCCTAGTGCTGGTGTTTGTTAGGTTGAGAGTTCGAATCCTGCTAGAGCTTTAGGCTCAAGATGCACATGCTATTGGTTATTGAAGATTCCCACTATTGAACAGCACCTGAATGACATCAGACTATTAACATTCACACTCATTAGTTGCCAAGAATCAGAATGCCGACACACTCTATGACATATAGGGGAACTTCTTTGTTTACTATTTTTCCTTCATCATTAAGTCTATCATATTTATATTTCATCCATTACTGTTCTTCTCTATAAATGTCTAATTGCCCCAGAATATCCAAAAGTTTTCAGGTGTACTTTTTCAGGAAAGCCCTTCATTTTATTGTCAAATATATACTTGGAGTTTTTCTTGTGTGTTTACCAACACACATTTTCACCATGTGAATGTGACTACCCAATATGTAGGATTGTCAGTGGCTCAGTGGGATAATGCCTAGTGCTGGTGTTTGTTAGGTTGAGGGTTCGAATCCCCGGTAGTGCTTTAGGCTCTAGCTCGAATACTATTGGTTATTGAAGATTCACACCATTGAACAGCACCTGAATGACATCAGGCAATCAACCTTCACACTCATCAGTTGCCAAGAATCAGAATGCCGAGACACTCTATGACATTCAGGGGAACTTCTTTGTTTACTATTTTTCCTTCATCATTAAGTCTATCATATTTATATTTAATCTATTAGCGTTCATCTCTACAAATGTCTTATCGCCCCTCCATGCTTGGAGTTTTTCTTGTTTGTTTACCAATACACATTTTCACCATGTGAAAATCCAGAAACATGTAGGATTGACAGTGGCTCAGTGGGATAATGCCTTGTACTGGTGATCCTTAGGTTGAGAGTTCAAATCCCACTTGAAGCATTAGTGAGTTGTGGATGTTAGCATACTACAATAGAATGCTGTTGGGTTGTGGAGGATAACACACTATAACATTACAGCTACTTGTCAATATGGACTTGTAGTGCAGGGCAAGTATTACTGTATAATTATAAGCTGTAGCCTATAATTATTTGTTATTCTTATAATATTTGTCATTTCTTATACATATTTAGTCGGCTCTTCCACTTGACAGAACAACTCAATATCGGTTAAGGATGTCACGCATGAAACAATGCTGCAGAAACATGAAAATACGACTGAGTTTAGTAGGCTATAATTTTCAGTTCCTGTTTATCTATTGCACAATGGGTAATAATTTAAAGGAATCATGTTGCAATCTTGTAAATAGTGACCCTGCAAGATCCCTAGTCATTGCAAAATCATAGTCTGTGACTTAAAACTCTACTACTTGTCTTTAGATGTGAGAGGGTCTGAGACTGTAGTCTTTCAAAAATCTTTCCCAAATCTTTGCAAATCTTTCCAAAGTTTACCCGCTGGGAAACCCTGTAGCTCCGGAGCAGGGGCTCAGACCAGGATAAATTGTTTGCTCGCCCTCAGTTCGCTCTTTTGTTCATCTCAACCCAGCACTCCAGTGTGTCCTGCTCTGTGTGCGTCTTTGAGTTAACGTAAGTCATCACTTTAATCACCCTCACTATGACTTTTGTGATGTTTATCAGTTTGTAGAGTAGCTCTGCCATCATGTGTAAAGTTAAGGTCTTTGTTTGTTGGTTTGGTGTGTTGGAGTCCCATGTGAGAGATGATTAGGTGATGTTGGTTGACTTGGGATGTCAAGTATTGTTTAGTTGTACCTTATATAGCCATATGATTTCAGTTTATTGTTCAAATGTCAATTGGTTTGTTTGTGAGTTGGGATCTGTACTGATTTACCCCATTTCACTGATTACTCCATTTTCTGTTTGTTTCCTCTTTGATGCAGCACACATACAAGTAAAGAACAAAAGAACAGATGAATTGAAACTCAAATAAAGTTAACTTGTGTTGCACCGAAACCTGCCATCTCCGTGTCATCACTCCATACCATTGAGCCTTCTGAGTCACACCATTGAACAGCACCTGAATGACATCAGGCAATTAACATTCACACTCATTACACACTGCTGGTGTTTGTTAGGTTGAGAGTTCGAATCCTGCTAGAGCTTGAAGCTCAAGATGCACATGCTATTGGTTATTGAAGATTGACACCATTGAACAGCACCTGAATGACATCAGGCAATTAACATTCACACTCATTAGTTGCCAAGAATCAGAATGCCGACACACTCTATGACATATAGGGGAACTTCTTTGTTTACTATTTTTCCTTCATCATTAAGTCTATCATATTTATATTTCATCCATTACTGTTCTTCTCTATAAATGTCTAATTGCCCCAGAATATCCAAAAGTTTTCAGGTGTACTCTTTCAGGAAAGCCCTTCATTGTATTGTCAAATGTATACTTGGAGTTTTTCTTGTGTGTTTACCAACACACATTTTCACCATGTGAATGTGACTGCCTATTATGTCGGATTGTTAGTGGCTCAGAGGGATAATGCCTAGTGCTGGTGTTTGTTAGGTTGAGAGTTCGAATCCTGCTAGAGCTTTAGGCTCAAGATGCACATGCTATTGGTTATTGAAGAGTCACACCATTGAACAGCACCTGAATGACATCAGGCAATCAACATTCACACTCATTAGTTGCCAAGAATCAGAATGCCGACACACTCGAAGACATATAGGGGAACTTCTTTTTTACTATTTTTCCTTCATCATTAAGTCTATCATATTTATATTTCATCCATTACTGTTCTTCTCTACAAATGTCTAATTGTCCCAGAATTTCCAAACGTTTTCAGGTGTACTCTTTCAGGAAAGCCCTTCATTTTATTGTCAAATGTATACTTGGAGTTTTTCTTGTGTGTTTACCAGTACACATTTTCACCATGTGAATGTGACTGGCAAAGATGTAGGATTGACAGTGGCTTAGTGGGATAATGCCTTGTACTGGTCATCCTTATGTTGAGAGTTCAAATCCCACCTGAAGCATTAGTGTTAAAATACTGTTGGGTTGTGGAGGTTAGCACACTATAACATTACAGCATTACAGCTACTTGTCAATATGGACTTGTAGTGCAAGGCAAGTATAACTGTATAATTATACGCTGTTTATCTTATTGACTCCGACACAGAACCCACCACCACAAATACAATTCAATTCTGTGGGAAACACTGCCTTCCATTATCAAACCCTTCATCTTATCCACAACAAATAAATAGTCCTGTAGAATCAAGTATTGTTAGAATACTGTTGGGTTGTGGAGGTTAGCACACTATAATGTTACAGCACAGGGTAATCCTAATTTTATGCATCAAATTTATTCCAATCCAACTCAAAAGTTTTGAACGACACAAAGTGAAGGTTTTATCCAGATCAAAACCAAGAATAGATTATGTGATCTAATCCAATTTCAGGATCCTTGTTTCCCTTTGAACAACCCATTTTCAAGATTTGATCCAATCCGATAGCTGAAATCCGGTAACTGAAATCCGATCACGTTTCTTTTGAACAATTGTGCCCAAACAATCAAAGCATATGTAAAACTAAAAAGCTATGCTATCATGTTCGTTTTGCTCGGACCCCGTAAATCACCGCTTGCGGTTATATTTGGGGGCCAAGCAGCGAAGCTGCGAAGGCACCCATTGTGTTTCTACTGTTTCTTATTATTATTATTCCTCTGGCATTGAAGTCAATGGCAGCCCATAGAACCGTCTGGTGAAAAGTTGTGAAATTTGGCACACTGATTAGGGACAGTCCCTTGATTAATGTCACCAAGTTTCATGATGGCACCTCAAGCACTCTAGCGCCACCAACAGGCCAAATTTGGACGTGCGTTCACACACGTAACTTTTGACCCGTATGGCCGATTGTCAAAAATGAGGTATCGTTGGAATCCTTGGACCAAGCCGAGTTCAACGCACTATATGACATCATTTTCCGCCATGATGGATTTTCCGCCATTTTGGATTTAATCAAAAACACTAAAAAGTTTTCACAGGTCACAAATTTTGTCCGATCGTCACCAAATCTGACACACATGATCTTCAGACCAAGCCTCACAAAAGATACTCCTTTTCGTCTTCGGAACTAAAACCGTTGGCCCGTAACAGCCAATCAAAATTTGCGGCGAAGCCGCCAAACAGGAAGTGAGCTCATATCTCAGCAACCCATTGATCCATCATAACCAAACTTAGTACATGGACTCAGGACCCAATCAGGGGGACACTCAAGAAATCTGGTGACCTTTGACCTCTAGGGGGCGCTGTAATTAAAAAACATGCCTTTTGGCCTGTAGCTGCAGTTGTGCTTAGAATTAAAACGCACTAGTGGTGTCTTGTAATACTGTTGAAGGTCCTTAGGCCGACCCAAGCCAACTTGTGATGTTATCGTAATTGATTCGGCCGCCATATTGGATTTAATCAAAAACACGTACAAGTTTTCACAGGTCACAAATTTCATCGGATCCTCACCAAAATTGGCAGAGACCATCTTCAGACCATGCCTTATCAGTGCATTGCTTTTTGGAACAATTGACAGTAGCATGTGGCTGTAACAGCCAATCGAAACTTGCGGCGAAGCCGCCAAACAGGAAGTGAGCTCATATCTCAGCAACCCTTGCATGTATCAAAGCCAAACTTGGTGCATGGACTCATGACCCAATCAGGGGGAAGCTCATGGAATCTGGTGACCTTTGACCTCTAGGGGGCGCTGTAATTAAGAAATATGCCTTTTGGCCTGTAGCTGCTCTTGTGCTTAGAATTAAAATGTACTAGTGGTGTCTGGTAATACTTTTGGATGTCCTTAGGCAGACCCAGGCCAACTTGTGATGTCATCGTAATTGATTCGGCCGTCATGTCAGATTTAATCACAAACATCAAAAAGTTATCACAGGTCGCAAATTTCATCTGATCTTCACCAACATTGGCACAGACCATCTTCAGACCATAACCTACCAATATATTGCTCTCTGTAACAATTGACAAAAGCATTCGCCCATAACAGCCAATCGAAATTGGTGGCGAAGCCGCCAAACAGGAAGTGAGCTCATATCTCAGCAACCCTGCCATGTATCATAACCAAACTTACTACATATATTCATGACCCCATTAGGAGGACGCTCAAAACATTTGGTGACCTTTGACCTGTAGGGGGTGCTGCAATTAGCAATATTGCATTTTGATGTGTAGTTGCTGATGTGTTTTATAAATCTTTTATTTTTTGATTTGAAACTGATGACAATATGTTCCATCCAGTTCATTCTAATGCGTGCGTGCAAGGGCGGGGCGGGGCAGGCTGGGGTGGGACGGGCTGGGAAGATTAGGTGGGGGGCTGGCTGGCGGAGGCGGTGGCAATACTCAGCCCTATTTCAGCCCTACAAAATCAGCTATGTTTTGATGTGACACTTGTTGAAAGTGTTGATCGTGGGTGTCTGATTAGTTCTATCTTGTCGCCGTGGCTACTCCGGCCTATTATGCTTGGCCCCCTCATTGCTGCTTGCAGCTATATTTATTATTGGGGGCCTAGCAGCGAAGCTGCGAAGGCACCCATTGAGTTAGTAGTTTTTCCTATTATTATTATTATTATTGGGGGCCAAGCAGCGAAGCTGCGAAGGCACCCATTGAGTTACTAGCTTTTCCTATTATTACACTTCTGCCATTGGAGTCTATGGCAGCCCATAGAACGCCTGGCTAAAAAGTGCAGATTTTTTGGCAGAAAGTTTCGGGACACTCCACTGACCATTCACACTCATTTACGGACCTCTAAACCCAGCCATCTAGCGCCACCAACAGGTCAAAATCTGGCCGAAAATTGAACCGCTGGGTCTAAAGTTATGAAATTTGGCACACTGATTCAGCACTGTCCCATGATCACTCTCAACAATTTCCAGAACTCTATGCCCAACACTCTAGCGCCACCAATGGGTCGAACCTGGATTGCATTCACGCATGTGACCATTGAATGGTGCGTCCGATTTTCACATATCAGGCACCGTTGGAATCCCTGGACCGACTTAAGTTCAATGACCCCTATTACGTCACTTTCTGCCATATTGGACCTCCGCCATATTGGATTTAGTCCAAACTCTACGAAAAGTTTCAGTGGTCAGAAATTTCATCCGATTTTCATGGAACTTGGCGGAGATATTCTTCTCCCCGAGCCGCACAAACGATACTTGTCAGATTTTTCAATTTCATTTTTGTTTGCCCGTGACAGCCAATCAAATATGGTGATGAAGCCGCCAAACAGGAAGTGGACAAACATCTAGGTGACACTTTGAGTTAACACAGCAAAACTCGATAACATTAGTCAGGACACTTTCTCAATCACTCACAGCAATTTTTATGTATATACATTGAACGCTATAGCGCCACCACCAGTTCAATGTTGGACATGCAATCATGCGTGTGATCCTTGACTCTTTTGTCTGATTTTCACAATTGAGGTAGCATCTGAATCCTTGGACCATCCCGAGTTCATCGACCCCTATCCCATCACTTTCCGCCATATTGGACCTCCGCCATATTGGATTTAATACAAACTCTATGAAAATATTCAGCGGTTACAAATTTCATCCGATTTTCAAGGACCTTGGCGGAGATGATTTTCTGACCGAGCCACACAAACGATACTTGCCAGATTTTTCAATTTCAAGTTTGTTTGCCCGTGACAGCCAATCAAATATGGTGACGAAGCCGCCAAACAGGAAGTGGACTAACATATCGAAGACGCTTTGAGTTAATATAACAAAACTCGATACTATTAGTCAGGACACTGTCCCAATCACTCACAGCAATTCTTATGCATATACATTGAACGCTCTAGCGCCACCTGCAGTTCAATGTTGGACATGCGTTCATGCGCGTGATTCTTGACTCTTTTGTCTGATTTTCACAATTGAGGTAGCGTCTGAATCCTTGGACCATCCCGAGTTCATCGACCCCTATCCCGTCACTTTCCATCATATTGGACCTCCGCCATATTGGATTTAGTCCAAACTCTACGAAAAGTTTCAGCGGTTACAAATTTCATCTGATTTTCACGGAACTTGGCGGAGATGATCTTCAGACCGAGCCGCACAAACCATACTTGTCAGATTTTTCAAATTCCACTTTATTGGCCCATGACAGCCAATCAAATATGGCGATAAAGCCGCAAAACAGGAAGTGGGCTAACATCTCGGAGACGCTTTCATGTATGAAGTCCAAACTTGGTACAGGGACTTTGTATCTGATTGTGAGGACACGGGAAGAAATTGGCATCATTTGGCCTCCATAGGGGGCGCTGTAATACAGGAAGTGAGCTTGTATCTCAGCAACACTTCGGTGTATGAAGTCCAAACTTGGTACAGGGACATATTAGCTGATTGTGAGGACATGAAGGAAAGTGGTCTCATTTGGCCTCTAGGGGTGCTGTAATAAAGAAAGTGAGCTCACATCTCAGCAACACTTTGGTGTATGAAGTCCAAACTTGGTAGAGGGACATGGTAGCTGATTGTGAAGACATGCAAGGAAAGTGGTTTCATTTGGCCTCTAGGGGTGCTGTAATAAAGAAAGTGAGCTCACATCTCAGCAACACTTTGGTGTATGAAGTCCAAACTTGGTACAGGGACATATTAGCTGATTATGAAGACATGGAAGGAAAGTGGTTTCATTTGGCCTCTAGGGGTGCTGTAATAAAGAAAGTGAGCTCACATCTCAGCAACACTTTGGTGTATGAAGTCCAAACTTGGTAGAGGGACATGGTAGCTGATTGTGAGAATGCACAAGGACATTGGTGTAATTTGGCTTCTTGCTGTGAGTGCTTGCTCATGCCATGGCAACGCCATTCCTGCTATAGCGCACTGCTTGGCCCCCACATTGCTGCTTGCAGCTATATTTATTGGGGGCCAAGCAGCGAAGCTGCGAAGGCACCCATTGAGTTACTAGCTTTTCCTATTATTACACTTCTGCCATTGGAGTCTATGGCAGCCCATAGAACGCCTGGCTAAAAAGTTCAGATTTTTTGGCAGAAAGTTTCAGGACACTCCACTGACCACTCACACTCATTTACGGACCTCTAAACCCAGCCATCTAGCGCCACCAACAGGTCAAAATCTGGCCGAAAATTGAACCGCTGGGTCTAAAGTTATAAAATTTGGCACACTGATTCAGCACTGTCCCATGATCACTCTCACCAATTTACAGAACTCTATGCCCAACACTCTAGCGCCACCAATGGGTCGAACCTGGATTGCATTCACGTATGTGACCATTGAACGGTGCGTCCGATTTTCACATATCAGGCACCGTTGGAATCCCTGGACCGACCTAAGTTCAATGACCCCTATTACGTCACTTTCCGCCATATTGGACCTCCGCCATATTGGATTTAGTCCAAACTCTACGAAAAGTTTCAGCGGTCAGAAATTTAATCCGATTTTCATGGAACTTTGCGGAGATGATCTTCTGCTCGAGCCGCACAAACAATACTTGTCAGATTTTTCAATTTCATTTTTGTTTGCCCGTGACAGCCAATCAAATATGGTGATGAAGCGCCAAACAGGAAGTGGACTAACATCTCTGTGGCACTTTGAGTTAACATAACAAAACTCGATACCATTAGTCAGGACACTGTCTCAATCACTCACAGCAATTTATATGCATATACATTGAACACTCTAGCGCCACCACCAGTTCAATGCTGGACATGTGTTCATGCGCGTGATCCTTGACTCTTTTGTCTGATTTTCACAATTGAGGTAGTGTCTGAATCCTTTGACCATACAGAGTTCATCGACCCCTATCCTATCACTTTCCGCCATATTGGACCTCCGCCATTATGGATTTAGTCCAAACTCTACGAAAAGTTTCAGCGGTTACAAATTTCATCTGATTTTCACAGAACTTGTCGGAGATGATCTTCAGACCGAGCCGCACAAACGATACTTGTCAGATCTTTTAATTTCATTTTTGTTTGCCCGTGACAGCCAATCAAATATGGCGATGAAGCCACCAAACAGGAAGTGGGCTAACATCTCGGCTATGCTTTAATGTATGAAGTCCAAACTTGGTACAGGGACTTGGTATCTGATTGTGAGGACGCACTAGGAAATTGGCATCATGTGGCCTCTATAGGGGGCGCTGTAATACAGGAAGTGAGCTTGTATCTCAGCAACGCTTTGGTGTACAAAGTCCAAACTTGGTACAGGGACATATTAGCTGATTGTGAGGACATGCAAGGAAAGTGGTCTCATTTGGCCTCTAGGGGTGCTGTAATAAAGAAATTGAGCTCACATCTCAGCAACACTTTGGTGTATGAAGTCCAAACTTGGTAGAGGGACATGGTAGCTGATTGTGAGAACGCACAAGGACATAGGTGTAATTTGGCCTCTTGCTATGAGTGCTTGCTCATGCCATGGCAACGCCATTCCTGCTATAGCGCTCTGCTAGGCCCCCGCATTGCTGCTTGCAGCTATATTTATTATTATTATTATTATTACACTTCTGCCATTGGAGTCTATGGCAGCCCATAGAACGCCTGGCTAAAAAGTGCAGATTTTTTGGCAGAAAGTTTCGGGACACTCCACTGACCACTCACACTCATTTACGGACCTCTAAACCCAGCCGTCTAGCGCCACCAACAGGTCAAAGTTTGGCTGAAAGTTGAAAAGCTGGGTTGAAAGGTATTTGCAAGTCATTATTATTATGAAATTTAGCGCCCTGATTCAGGACCGTCCCATGATCACTCTCACGAATTTACAAAGCTCTATGCCGAACACTCTAGCGCCACCAATAGGTCGAATCTGGACTCACATTTACGCATGTAACAATTGAACGGTGTGTTCGATTTTCACAAATTAAGCACCGTTGGAATCCCTGGACTGACTTGAGTTGATTGACCCCTATTACATCACTTTTGGCCATACTGGACCTCCGCCATATTGGATTTAGTCCAAACTCTACGAAAAGTTTCAGCGGTTACAAATTTCCTCAGATTTTCACGAAACTTGTTGGAGATGATCTTCTGCCCAAGCCGCACAAACGATACTGGTCAGATTTTTCAATTTCATTTTTGTTTGCCCGTGACAGCCAATCAAATATGGTGACGAGGACGCCAAACAGGAAGTGGACAAACATCTAGGTGACGCTTTGAGATAACATAACAAAACTCAAGACCATTAGTCAGGACACTGTCCCAATCACTCACACCAAATTTCATGCATATACATTGAACACACTAGCGCCACCACCAGTTTAATGCTGCACATGCGTTTATGCGCGTGATCCTTGACTCTTTTGTCTGATTTTCACAATTGAGGTAGCGTCTGAATCCTTGGACCATCCCGAGTTCATCGACTCCTATCCCGTCACTTTCTGCCATATTGGACCATCGCCATATTGGAATTGGTCTAAACTCTACGAAAAGTTTCAGCGGTCACAAATTTCATTTGATTTTCACAGAACTTGGCAGAGATGATCTTCAGACCGAGCCGCACAAACGATACTTGTCAGATTTTTCAGATTCCACTTTATTGGCCTATGGCAGCCAATCAAATATGGCCATGAAGCCGCAAAACAGGAAGTGGGCTAACATCTCGGAGACGCTTTAATGTATGAAGTCCAAACTGGGTACAGGGACTTTGTATCTGATTGTGAGGACACAGCAGGAAATTGGCATCATTTGGCCTCTATAGGGGGTGCTGTAATACAGGAAGTGAGCTTGTATCTCAGCAACGCTTTGGTGTACAAACTCCAAACTTAGTATAAGGACCTGTTACCTGATTATGATGATGCACTAGGAAATTGGAATCATTTGGCCTCTACAGGGGGCGCTGTAATACAGGAAGTGAGCTCGTATCTCAGCAACACTTTGGTGTATGAAGTCCAAACTTGGTAGAGGGACATGGTAGCTGATTGTGAGACCGCACAAAGACATTGGTGTAATTTGGCCTCTTGCTGTAAGTGCTTGCTCATGCCGTGGCAACGCCATTTCTGCTATAGCGCTCTGCTAGGCCCCCGCATTGCTGCTTGCAGCTATATTTGGGGGCCTAGCAGCGAAGCTGCGAAGGCACCCATTGTTTTAGTAGTTTTTCCTATTATTATTATTAGGGGTCCGAGCAGCGTAGCTGCAGGAACCCTATTGTTTCTGTACCGTTCATTTTTTGGCCAAAATTCTGTAAAAGTCATACTGCAGCCTAAACCGTAACTCCAAAACTCTTGAAATTTTCAGGTATGGTTACCAGTACCCCCCTCTACCCATAACCCAAAATTTGGGGTACTGCACCCAAAGGTGGCGCTATTGAAAAAAAAAGTTAATTATGCTTATTTCTCCTTACCAGATTCACCTAGACTCAAAATTCTTTCAGAATATTAATCTCTAAACTCAGATGCATCTTTTTGGCCCTGGTCTTATGGTCTACAAATGTTTACTTTTTCCACAATTTCATGGAAAAGCCAAACATTATAAAAAGTTTCACACTCTTCAAAAATAATCGAATCTTCACCAAAATTCTCACAGACAATGTTTAGACCAAGCCTCACAAAAGTTATCGCTCAGAATTTTGATATTTTGTTCCATTTCAGAGATATAGGCCAATAAAGTTAGACCACTTAGGCCTTTTTTCCTAGATCACCTATATTCCTATAAACCGTAAGTCCTAGAAACTTGACATTTTCAAGTATTGTTACCAGTACCCCCCACTACCCATAACCCAAATTTGGGGTACTGCACCCAAAGGTGGCGCTCTTGTCAAAAACGCTTATTTCTCCTTACCAGATTCACCTAGACTCAAAATTCTTTCATCATATTAATCTCTACATTCAGATGCATCTTTTTCACCCTGGTCTTATGCTCTAAAAATGTTTACTTTTGCCACAATTTCAGAGAAAAGCCAAACATCATAAAAAGTTTCACAGGCTTCAAAAATTATCAAATCTTCACCAAAATTCTCACAGACAATGTTTAGACAAAGCCTCACAAAAGTTATCAAAAGAATTTGGATACGTTGTTCCATTTCAGAGATATAGGCCAATAAAGTTCGACCACTCAGCCCATTTCTCCTATATCACCTATATTCCTATATGAGTAATTTTTTTTTCTTGGATAACAACCATACAACCATCATTAGGTGGATACCATTAACAGTGCACATTTTCAGATATGTACTCTTTTTTATAAAGCCCTTAATTCTATTGTCAAATGTATGCTAGGAATTTTCTTGATGTTGTGTGTTTGCCAACACACATTTTCACCATTTGAATGTGACTGCTCAATGTGTATGATTGTCAGTGGCTGAGTGGGATAATGCCTAGTGCTGGTGTTTGTTAGGTTGAGAGTTCGAATCCTGCTAGAGCTTTAGGCTCAAGATGCACATGCTATTGGTTATTGAAGATTCACACTATTGAACAGCACCTGAATGACATCAGACAATTAACATTCACACTCATTAGTTGCCAAGAATCAGAATGCCGACACACTCTATGACATATAGGGGAACTTCTTTGTTTACTATTTTTCCTTCATCATTAAGTCTATCATATTTATATTTCATCCATTACTGTTCTTCTCTATAAATGTCTAATTGCCCCAGAATATCCAAAAGTTTTCAGGTGTACTCTTTCAGGAAAGCCCTTCATTTTATTGTCAAATGTATACTTGGAGTTTTTCTTGTGTGTTTACCAACACACATTTTCACCATTTGAATGTGACTGCTGAATGTGTATGATTGTCAGTGGCAGAGTGGGATAATGCCTAGTGCTGGTGTTTGTTAGGGTTGAGAGTTCGAATCCTGCTAGAGCTTTAGGCTCAAGATGCACATGCTATTGGTTATTGAAGATTCACACTATTGAACAGCACCTGAATGACATCAGACAATTAACATTCACACTCATTAGTTGTCAAGAATCAGAATGCCGACACACTCTGACATATAGGGGAACTTCTTTGTTTACTATTTTTCCTTCATCATTAAGTCTATCATATTTATATTTCATCCATTACTGTTCTTCTCTATAAATGTCTAATTGCCCCAGAATATCCAAAAGTTTTCAGGTGTACTCTTTCAGGAAAGCCCTTCATTTTATTGTCAAATGTATACTTGGAGTTTTTCTTGTGTGTTTACCAACACACATTTTCACCATGTGAATGTGACTACCCAATATGTAGGATTGTCAGTGGCTCAGTGGGATAATGCCGAGTGCTGGTGTTTGTTAGGTTGAGGGTTCGAATCCCCGGTAGTGCTTTAGGCTCTAGCTCGAATACTATTGGTTATTGAAGATTCACACCATTGAACAGCACCTGAATGACATCAGGCAATCAACATTCACACTCATCAGTTGCCAAGAATCAGAATGCCGAGACACTCTATGACATTCAGGGGAACTTCTTTGTTTACTATTTTTCCTTCATCATTAAGTCTATCATATTTATATTTAATCTATTAGTGTTCATCTCTACAAATGTCTAATCGCCCCTCCATGCTTGGAGTTTTTCTTGTGTGTTTACCAATACACATTTTCACCATGTGAATGTGACTGGCCAACATGTAGGATTGACAGTGGCTCAGTGGGATAATGCCTTGTACTGGTGATCCTTAGGTTGAGAGTTCAAATCCCACTTGAAGCATTAGTGGGTTGTGGATGTTAGCATACTACAATAGAATGCTGTTGGGTTGTGGAGGTTAACACACTATAACATTACAGCTACTTGTCAATATGGACTTGTAGTGCAAGGCAAGTATTACTGTATAATTATAAGCTGTAGCCTATAATTATTTGTTATTCTTATAATATTTGTCATTTCTTATACATATTTAGTCGGCTCTTCCACTTGACAGAACAACTCTATATCGGTTAAGGATGTCACGCATGAAACAATGCTGCAGAAACACGAAAATACGACTTTGAGTTTAGTAGGCTATAATTTTCAGTTCCTGTTTATCTATTGCACAATGGGTAATAATTTAAAGGAATCATGTTGCAGTCTTGTAAATAGTGACCCTGCAAGATCCCTAGTCATTGCAAAATCATAGTCTGTGACTTAAAACTCTACTACTTGTCTTTAGATGTGAGAGGGTCTGAGACTGTAGTCTTTCAAAAATCTTTTCCAAATCTTTGCAAATCTTTCCAAAGTTTACCTGCTGGGAAACCCTGTAGCTCCGGAGCAGGGGCTCAGACCAGGATAAATTGTTTGCTCGCCCTCAGTTCGCTCTTTTGTTCATCTCAACCCTGCACTCCAGTGTGTCCTGCTCTGTGTGCGTCTTTGAGTTAACGTAAGTCATCACTTTAATCATCACTTTAATGACCCTCACTATGACTTTTGTGATGTTTATCAGTTTGTAGAGTAGCTCTGCCATCATGTGTAAACTTAAGGTCTTTGTTTGTTGGTTTGGTGTGTTGGAGTCCCATGTGAGATGATTAGGTGATGTTTGTTGACTTGGGATGTCAAGTATTGTTTAGTTGTACCTTATATAGCCATATGATTTCAGTTTATTGTTCAAATGTCAATTGGTTTGTTTGTGAGTTGGGATCTGTACTGATTTACCCCATTTCACTGATTACTCCATTTTCTGTTTGTTTCCTCTTTGATGCAGCACACATACAAGTAAAGAACAAAAGAACAGATGAATTGAAACTCAAATAAAGTTAACTTGTGTTGCACCGAAACCTGCCATCTCCGTGTCATCACTCCATACCATTGAGCCTTCTGAGTCACACCATTGAACAGCACCTGAATGACATCAGGCAATTAACATTCACACTCATTACACACTGCTGGTGTTTGTTAGGTTGAGAGTTCGAATCCTGCTAGAGCTTGAAGCTCAAGATGCACATGCTATTGGTTATTGAAGATTGACACCATTGAACAGCACCTGAATGACATCAGGCAATTAACATTCACACTCATTAGTTGCCAAGAATCAGAATGCCGACACACTCTATGACATATAGGGGAACTTCTTTGTTTACTATTTTTCCTTCATCATTAAGTCTATCATATTTATATTTCATCCATTACTGTTCTCTATAAATGTCTAATTGCCCCAGAATATCCAAAAGTTTTCAGGTGTACTCTTTCAGGAAAGCCCTTCATTTTATTGTCAAATGTATACTTGGAGTTTTTCTTGTGTGTTTACCAACACACATTTTCACCATGTGAATGTGACTGCCTATTATGTTGGATTGTTAGTGGCTCAGAGGGATAATGCCTAGTGCTGGTGTTTGTTAGGTTGAGAGTTCGAATCCTGCTAGAGCTTTAGGCTCAAGATGCACATGCTATTGGTTATTGAAGAGTCACACCATTGAACAGCACCTGAATGACATCAGGCAATCAACATTCACACTCATTAGTTGCCAAGAATCAGAATGCCGACACACTCGAAGACATATAGGGGAACTTCTTTGTTTACTATTTTTCCTTCATCATTAAGTCTATCATATTTATATTTCATCCATTACTGTTCTTCTGTACAAATGTCTAATTGTCCCAGAATTTCCAAACGTTTTCAGGTGTTCTCTTTCAGGAAAGCCCTTCATTTTATTGTCAAATGTATACTTGGAGTTTTTCTTGTGTGTTTACCAATACACATTTTCACCATGTGAATGTGACTGGCAAAGATGTAGGATTGACAGTGGATTAGTGGGATAATGCCTTGTATTGGTCATCCTTATGTTGAGAGTTCAAATCCCACCTGAAGCATTAGTGTTAAAATACTGTTGGGTTGTGGAGGTTAGCATACTAGAATAGAATGCTGTTGGGTTGTGGAGGTTAGCACACTATAACATTACAGCATTACAGCTACTTGTCAATATGGACTTGTAGTGCAAGGCAAGTATAACTGTATAATTATACGCTGTTTATCTTATTGACTCCGACACAGAACCCACCACCACAAATACAATTCAATTCTGTGGGAAACACTGCCTTCCATTATCAAACCCTTCATCTTATCCACAACAAATAAATAGTCCTGTAGAATCAAGTATTGTTAGAATACTGTTGGGTTGTGGAGGTTATCACACTATAATGTTACAGCACAGGGTAATCCTAATTTTATGCATCAAATTTATTCCAATCCAACTCAAAAGTTTTGAACGACACAAAGTGAAGGTTTTATCCAGATCAAAACCAAGAATAGATTATGTGATCTAATCCAATTTCAGGATCCTTGTTTCCCTTTGAACAACCCATTTTCAAGATTTGATCCAATCCGATAGCTGAAATCCGGTAACTGAAATCCGATAACCGAAATCCGATCACGTTTCTTTTGAACAATTGTGCCCAAACAATCAAAGCATATGTAAAACTAAAAAGCTATGCTATCATGTTCGTTTTGCTCGGACCCCGTAAATCACCGCTTGCGGTTATATTTATTATTATTATTATTACACTTCTGCCATTGGAGTCTATGGCAGCCCATAGAACGCCTGGCTAAAAAGTGCAGATTTTTTGGCAGAAAGTTTCGGGACACTCCACTGACCACTCACACTCATTTACGGACCTCTAAACCCAGCCGTCTAGCGCCACCAACAGGTCAAAGTTTGGCTGAAAGTTGAAAAGCTGGGTTGAAAGGTATTTGCAAGTCATTATTATTATGAAATTTAGCGCCCTGATTCAGGACCGTCCCATGATCACTCTCACGAATTTACAAAGCTCTATGCCGAACACTCTAGCGCCACCAATAGGTCGAATCTGGACTCACATTTACGCATGTAACAATTGAACGGTGTGTTCGATTTTCACAAATTAAGCACCGTTGGAATCCCTGGACTGACTTGAGTTGATTGACCCCTATTACATCACTTTTGGCCATACTGGACCTCCGCCATATTGGATTTAGTCCAAACTCTACGAAAAGTTTCAGCGGTTACAAATTTCCTCAGATTTTCACGAAACTTGTTGGAGATGATCTTCTGCCCGAGCCGCACAAACGATACTGGTCAGATTTTTCAATTTCATTTTTGTTTGCCCGTGACAGCCAATCAAATATGGTGACGAGGACGCCAAACAGGAAGTGGACAAACATCTAGGTGACGCTTTGAGATAACATAACAAAACTCAAGACCATTAGTCAGGACACTGTCCCAATCACTCACACCAAATTTCATGCATATACATTGAACACACTAGCGCCACCACCAGTTTAATGCTGCACATGCGTTTATGCGCGTGATCCTTGACTCTTTTGTCTGATTTTCACAATTGAGGTAGCGTCTGAATCCTTGGACCATCCCGAGTTCATCGACTCCTATCCCGTCACTTTCTGCCATATTGGACCATCGCCATATTGGAATTGGTCTAAACTCTACGAAAAGTTTCAGCGGTCACAAATTTCATTTGATTTTCACAGAACTTGGCAGAGATGATCTTCAGACCGAGCCGCACAAACGATACTTGTCAGATTTTTCAGATTCCACTTTATTGGCCTATGGCAGCCAATCAAATATGGCCATGAAGCCGCAAAACAGGAAGTGGGCTAACATCTCGGAGACGCTTTAATGTATGAAGTCCAAACTGGGTACAGGGACTTTGTATCTGATTGTGAGGACACAGCAGGAAATTGGCATCATTTGGCCTCTATAGGGGGTGCTGTAATACAGGAAGTGAGCTTGTATCTCAGCAACGCTTTGGTGTACAAACTCCAAACTTAGTATAAGGACCTGTTACCTGATTATGATGATGCACTAGGAAATTGGAATCATTTGGCCTCTACAGGGGGCGCTGTAATACAGGAAGTGAGCTCGTATCTCAGCAACACTTTGGTGTATGAAGTCCAAACTTGGTAGAGGGACATGGTAGCTGATTGTGAGACCGCACAAAGACATTGGTGTAATTTGGCCTCTTGCTGTAAGTGCTTGCTCATGCCGTGGCAACGCCATTTCTGCTATAGCGCTCTGCTAGGCCCCCGCATTGCTGCTTGCAGCTATATTTATTATTATTATTACACTTCTGCCATTGGAGTCTATGGCAGCCCATAGAACGCCTGGCTAAAAAGTTCAGATTTTTTGCCAGAAAGTTTCGGGACACTCCACTGACCACTAACGCTAATTTACAGATCTCTAAACCCAGCCATCTAGCGCCACCAACAGGTCAAAGTTTGGCCGAAAGTTGAAAAGCTGGGTTGAAAGGTATTTGCAAGTCATTATTATTATGAAATTTAGCGCCCTGATTCAGGACGGTCCCATGATCACTCTCACCAATTTACAGAACTCTATGCCGAACACTCTAGCGCCACCAATGGGTCGAATCTGGACTCACATTCACGTATGTAACAATTGAACGGTGCGTTCGATTTTCACAAATCATGCACCGTTGGAATCCCTGGACTGACTTGAGTTGAATGACCCCTACTACGTCACTTTCGGCCATACTGGACCTCCGCCATATTGGATTTAGTCCAAACTCTACGAAAAGTTTCAGCGGTTACAAATTTCCTCCGATTTTCACGAAACTTGTTAGAGATGATCTTCTGCCCGGGCCGCACAAACGATACTGGTCAGATTTTTCAATTTCATTTTTATTTGCCCGTGACAGCCAATCAAATATTGTGACGAAGCCGCCAAACAGGAAGTGGACAAACATCTAGGTGACGCTTTGAGTTAATATAACAAAACTCGAGACCATTAGTCAGGACACTGTCCCAATCACTCACACCAATTTTCGTGCATATACATTGAACACACTAGCGCCACCACCAGTTCAATGCTGGACATGCGTTCATGTGCGTGATCCTTGACTCTTTTGTCTGATTTTCACAATTGAGGTAGTGTCTGAATCCGTGGACCATACAGAGTTCATCGACCCCTAACCTATCACTTTCCGCAATATTGGACCTCCGCCATATTGGATTTAGTCCAAACTCTACGAAAAGTTTCAGCGGTTACAAATTTCATCCGATTTTCACAGAACTTGTCGGAGATGATCTTCAGACCGAGCCGCACAAACGATACTTGTCAGATTTTTTAATTTCATTTTTGTTTGCCCGTGACAGCCAATCAAATATGGCGATGAAGCCACCAAACAGGAAGTGGGCTAACATCTCGGCTATGCTTTAATGTATGAAGTCCAAACTTGGTACAGGGACTTGGTATCTGATAGTGAGGACGCACTAGGAAATTGGCATCATGTGGCCTCTATAGGGGGCGCTGTAATACAGGAAGTGAGCTTGTATCTCAGCAACGCTTTGGTGTACAAACTCCAAACTTAGTATAAGGACCTGTTACCTGATTATGATGATGCACTAGGAAATTGGAATCATTTGGCCTCTATAGGGGGCGCTGTAATACAGGAAGTGAGCTCGTATCTCAGCAACACTTCGGTGTATGAAGTCCAAACATGGTACAGGGACATATTAGCTGATTGTGAGGACATGAAGGAAAGTGGTCTCATTTGGCCTCTAGGGGTGCTGTAATAATGAAAGTGAGCTCACATCTCAGCAACACTTTGGTGTATGAAGTCCAAACTTGGTAGAGGGACATGGTAGCTGATTGTGAGACCGCACAAAGACATTGGTGTAATTTGGCCTCTTGCTGTAAGTGCTTGCTGATGCCGTGGCAACGCCATTTCTGCTATAGCGCTCTGCTAGGCCCCCGCATTGCTGCTTGCAGCTATATTTTTAGTTGGCTTTACATTCTGCTATGTTGCACATAGTTGTTCAGGTACAATGTTTTATCATTTGTGAAGAAGTCAAATTTGCCCTATTTGTTGTGGGCATTGTCAATATTATCTCAGGGAGAGTGTAATCCAAACTGTTGTTTGAGACAATTTAAAAAAAATAAATAAACATGGCACCTTTTCCCTAAATTAAGTTGAAGTATTTTTCTTATTTTCCACAGACAATGTTAACATTTGGAAAGCCTTGTTGCATTCAAAAATGCATCCAGTGGGGCATCACAATAACATTAAGCATGTTGTGTTAATTCCACAACAGGAGATATGTGATGATACCTAAATTAGTTTTGAGGAAAAATAACCCACATATCGACATCGGTATCGGCTGATATCGGAATCGAAATTTGAGAGTTGGACAATATCGGCATATCGGATATCGGCAAAAAAGCCAATATCGGACATCGCTATAGTGAACCATCAAATACCCCGCAGATTTCAGTGGTCATCAGTCCCGATATTTAGCAATATAATCAAACAGTAAGCCATGCCCCAAATAAAGGTGCTGTGCTTTGCGCAGGCTAAATAAAAAGACCCCAGCGATAATTTGAAGATTTACGATAGTCTCTCCTAAACATTCCTCACCCGTTATCTAGACATGCATGAAAACATTTGAAAACAAGACTCACTGCCATGTAGGCTAATATTTGATCGCTGTTTTGCTACTAATTATATTTCACGTACTGAATACGCACACTAGAAAGTGAAAGTAGGCCTACTTTGCGCTCCGTGTCTGTATGTCTGTTCATGTCCGCAATCGATTATAACGTTCCTCAAATAGAGAACACATCCATGTTCTCTCGCGTTATAGGCGGTCATGCTTCTGTGTTTACAAAATTCCTGACGGTTCCTGATCGCTAAAGGTTTGGTTTCCTTTCCTGTCGATCGCGATTGATGTAGAAGCACCTCCTAGGCTATAATTTGACTTCAGCGATGAGAGAGGGAGAGAGAGAGCAAAGTGGTCCATGCGCGTGTGTGTGTGTCTCTGCATCAGGTTCAATTGAAGTCAGAGTTGGTCCGTCCAGTCAATAGTCCCGCATTCAGGCCGCTCCATTATTAGATTAATGTTATCAGACAGCACTGTAACATGTGTGGGAATTTCTCTCATTATGATAGAGTTGTGGGACTTTTATTATTATGCTCAATACTTAATAACTTATGCGCAATGCGCAATACGCGCTGAAATTTAGGCCCTGGTTTTAAATGCGCATCTTTTTTTCTCACGCTCTCTCAGAGGTGGCCAGCCGAGCAATTGTTCTGCTACCAGTTTGTGCCAATATATTGTCCAAAATGCTTGATTGCATTGCATTCTCCACATTTTTAGCTACATTTTCATGTACCACATCAGCATTTTTGTTCAGTGAATCTTTTGTAAATTGCTTCACAATTAGCGCGGGCACTCGTCAGCAGCCTTCGGCTTGCCTCTTGCCACTATTCACTCCTTCGTCTTCATTAACATTCCCTGTATAATTCTCAATATTTTTGGCCTCTATGTGTCCAGTTACATCTGTCTGTTCTTGGTCTTGGATTTTGTGAAATAAATTTCTAAATATCACCTGCTTGCTGCAGCTTTGGTCTGCACGTCCTATTAAAACCGGTCTTTTTAAAACGCATCTTTTTCTCTCTCCTAAGCATTTAATCTGCTGCCAGCTTGTGACTCCACATTGCCCAAAATGCTTGATTGCATTGTATTCTCCACATTTTTAGCTACATTTTCACGTACCACATCAACATTTTTGTTCAGTGAATCTTTTGTAAATTGCTTTACAATTAACTTCGGGCCTATAGATCTGCCTGGCTTGCTTCGGTCACGTCTTTTTAAAACCATCTTTTTCTCTCTCGTGAGCATTTAATCTGCTGCCAGCTATTGACTCCACATTGCCCAAAATGCTTGATTGCATTGTATTCTCCACATTTTTAGCTACATTTTCACGTACCACATCAACATTTTTGTTCAGTGAATCTTTTGTAAATTGCTTTACAATTAACTTCGGGCCTATAGATCTGCCTGGCTTGCTTCGGTCACGTCTTTTTAAAACCATCTTTTTCTCTCTCGTGAGCATTTAATCTGCTGCCAGCTATTGACTCCACATTGCCCAAAATGCTTGATTGCATTGCATTCTCCACATTTTAGCAAAATTTTGGTGTACCACATGGCATTTTCTTTCAGTGAATCTTTTGCTTTACAATTAGGCCTATCCGGCCCTCTTCTTGGCTGCCTTCACTCTTTCTTCGTCTTCATTAACATTAATCTTTTTGGCTTCAATACTCCAGTTACATAGTCTCTGTTTTTGGATTTTGTGAAATACATTTCTAAATAAATGCGACTTATAGTCCAGTGCGACTTATATATGTTTTTTTCCTGTTCATGACGCATTTTTTGACTAATGCGACTTATACTCCGGAGCGACTTATAGTCCGGAAAATACGGTAATTATCGTTATCGTCAAAATCACAAAAAATATCGAGATATTATTTTTTGTCCATATCGCCCACCCCTACTGCACATATTTAAATAATATTTCTCTACGGAGGAAGAGTCCAGGTGCTAAGATGGCCTGTCTGCAGTCCAGATTTGTCAAATTGGGTGCATAATGGAATGAAAAACATGACTAAGAATACCCCATACTGTTGAGCAACTGAAATTGTATATCAGGCAGTAATGGGACAACATTTCATTCTCAAAACTCTAGCAACTGGTCAGTTCCTAGACATTTACAGAATTTTGTTAAATGAAGAGGTGAAGCAGAACAGTGATACAAATGCCCCGTCCCAACTTTTTTTAAAACATGTTGCTGGCATCAAATTCAAAATGAACGTATATTTTCCAGGAAATAGTCCAATTTTCAACATTTGATATGGTGTCTATGTCCTTTTTGCTGCTAATGATGGGTTTACGAGATTTGTATTTGCATTTTACACAATGTGCCACCTTTTTCTGATTTGGGGTTGTAGTTTCATCTGGCATCATGCAGTGTAATGTGAAATAGGCTTGAGTGTAGGCTGGGAAGGTCATTTGCATTTTTCTCTCACAGGCCAGCCACTTGAAGCGTCTGTTGGCGTGCACGTGTGGTGCACCATCATCCGATCGGAGGTGCTGCTGTTTGCGGGTTTGAGTCCGGGCGTGTACAGGGCTGAGCCGCGCAGTTCAACACAACACAGGTTACATTCACCAGGTTTAGGTCCTGCTTGACATCAATGAAATCTTGCTAGTTCCATTAAAAACATGTCCGGGTGATAGGAATGGGCATGATTAATCGACGATCGATCATTGATCATTAAGAATGTTGTCGATCACGCTAATTTGTTATCGATTAAACTAATGCAGGTGGCGCTGGGTAGTGCGAGTCTTGAAGCAATGACATGAATTTCACTGTTGCAGCAATTAAACATTTTACCACCCGAGGGCAATAATTGACGCCATAGCCTACCCAGTTACCTGTGAGTTTCCGTTTTGATTTCAATAAAAAAGTAATCATGAAGAGGTCACGACGAAGTGTGGCGTCGGACCATTTGGATTTAAAAAACGACTTAGTTCACTGCAAACACTGCGATGCCGTGTAGGCCTAGGCTATAAGTACAACACAGCCACGACTCAAATGATGTATCGGAAAGTCTATTTTCGCTTTACGTGTATGTTTCACTTAATTCATTTCTATACAAACCAAGGCACCGGATTCCTAAAGAAACGCAAGCACCCACCCCATAAGTGTATCTAAATTCGATATGTACAAAAAAATGACACTGTACAGTGATTCGTGAGCTGTAAACAGTGTTGTAAGCTGCATGTACAAAACCGCTTGGATACCACTTAAAGTGCATTGGACCCTGGTTAATGTCGGTGGCGGCACATCCTGCTCTCAGTCTCAACCTAGCATCAACTCGGCGTTATATTATCTTTTACTGTCTATGGCTGTGATGCACAACGAGCAGAGAAAATTACGAGGGTGTTAAGAACGCCGGCTCGCAGCTGCAGGTTCCGCTGCTCTAGAACACTCCTGCGCATGTAGGCTATCTGTTTTAGAACACTCCTGCGCATGTAGGCTATCTGCTCTAGAACACATGCGCATGTCGGCTATCTGCTTTAGAACACTCCTGCGCATGTCGGCTATCTGCTCTAGAACACATGCGCATGTCGGCTATCTGCTTTAGAACACTCCTGCGCATGTCGGCTATCTTCAAGTTTAGCCATACTGAACATCCGGTTTAACTGCCACAACGTGTTCTTGTAATAAAGATCTTATCGAGGAAAAACACGCTGTATTTTTGTATTTTCATTGCATTATATCATTTCATTGCATTCATAATGAATTTTAATATAAAAATATTAATGATTAATCTATAGTCGATTGTTAATTCTCCCGACGCGACGATGGACTAAGAAAATGTAATCGAATGCCCATCCCTACTGGGTGAGATTAGATATGAAATTGGCCGCTTCAGAATTATCTACCCGATATCATTGGTACTGTAAGACAATGTCCTGAACAGTATTCTGGCACTTCTTTCAGTATGTATTGATTAATAAAATGATTTGATAAAACTGCCAATGTTATATTTATTTTAACTATTTACAAACTGTCTACCTGTTACAGTGTGATTGCTGCATCAACGAGGTCCCATTTCCTAGCCTAATTAGACAAACACACACCCATACAGTTGTGGTCAGTTCAAGTATGTATTAGCTCTAGGGTGATGTGACGCATCACATATAGGGGTTAAGTCAAGTGAAGACCAGTATACACCTTTCTCACCTGTATGCGTACAGTTGAAAATGTGTTGCTGTATGTGTAAAAACTAATTAGTGAGAAGTGATTCCTAATTGGTAGTGGTAGCCAGACCTCTGTACTACACCATTGATGTCTTTGTGGGTCTGAAAGGGCCCTCTTTGATGTCCTTTGATGTCACTAGCTTGTTATTGTGTACAATATGTTGAAAATCGTGAACTAAATTGTTTGAGTTTACATTGTGGAATAATGTGGGCAATGTATTGGTGTATTAATTGACAGTGATCTAAATTTCAACAGCCACATGAAAGCGATAACTAAATCAGCTTTTTACCACCTCAAAAATATTGCCAAACTCAGAGGGCTGATGTCAAAACATGACTTAGAAAAACTCATTCATGCATTTATCTCCAGCAGGGTTGATTACTGCAATGGACTGTTCACAGGCCTTCCTAAAAAGACTATTAAACAGCTTCAGGTGATACAAAATGCAGCAGCTAGGATTCTAACAAAAACTAAAAGAACTGACCACATTACTCCAATTCTTAAGTCCTTGCACTAGCTTCCAGTAAGTCACAGAATTGACTTTAAAGCACTATTGCTTGTTTATAAATCAGTAAATGGAGCAGGACCTAAATACTTGTCAGACATGCTTCAGCAGTACACACCTTCTCGTCCTCTCAGGTGAAAAACCTGCTAGTAAAACCTACAGTTAGAACTAAACATGGTGAAGCAGCTTTTAGCTGCTATGCGGCTCAGCTGTGGAACCAACTTTCGGATGACATCAAAAAGGCCCCAACTGTAGCCAGTTTTAAATCTAGACTTAAGACCAAACTGTTCTTAGATGCTTTCTGCTAACTGTGCCGAGTTACAAATTCTGAATCTGCCTTGATAATTATTCTACCTTGTCTTTTATTACTTTTTTTTACTACTTTTGCCTTTGTTTTTGCTTACTAATTATTCTTTATTTTTTAAATGATTTTACCTTGTGTTTTATGTTTTCTTTTTATTATGATCTTTACCTTTTAACTTTTTTTCTTTGACTATATTGCCCTTCTATGCTTTTATTTGTTATTGTTTGGTTTTGTTTATGTAAAGCACATTGAATGACCTCTGTGTATGAAATGCGCTATATAAATAAACTTGACTTGACTTGAATGGGATTATTACAGCCCTGGCTGGCTGGGTGAGCTCTAGTGATTGGGTTGGTTAGCAGGCTTGGGCTGCCTAAATAGCAAAAAAGTGCAATCATAATATACTGTTTATGCACCACCTGCCTATACTTTGTATAAGATATATAGTGCAGTGTAGACAGTAGTATACAGTTATGGTGTACAGTAATATAAATGAATTATAAACGTGCAGTGTATTAGCAGTAACCTTATAAGTGCACAATAGATATGGCTATGTAGTATGAGCAATGCATGATCAACATGTGCAGTGTATTAGCAGTAACCTTATAAGTGCACAATAGATATGGCTATGTAGTATGAGCAATGCAGTGCAGTGTATTAGCAGTAACCTTATAAGTGCACAATAGATATGGCTATGTAGTATGAGCAATGCATGATCAACATGTACAGATATGCGCAGTGTAGTAGCAGTTACATTATAAGAGCAGTAAAGAACAATATAGATATATGCAGTCTATGAACAGTAATATATTATAAGAAATATATTATAATGACAGCCGCAGGGAAGAAGCTTCCTCTGAACCTGCTGGTTCGGGTGTGAAGAGACCTGTAACGCCTTCCGGAAGGGAGTGGGGTGAACAGTCTGTGGTTCGATGCTCTCGATGGTGCAGTGGTAGAAGTTCACCAGAATCTGAGGAGACAGGTGTGTCTCCATTTCACCTTGTGAATTAGTAATAAAGCCGCTATACAGTTAAAAGAAATCAACTTTATTAAAAGCTAAGATGACCGTGGTAGGTCTGACCGTTACTGACGTCCCAAGGACCCAGGTGGCATCCCATACAAATATGGGTGTCTGCTCTGATGCCTGAACTACGAATATTACAAGGTGGACCTTCTTTAGTCTCCTTGGGAAGAAGAAACGCTGGTGAGCCTTCTTGATCAGGGTACAGGTGTTGAGGGCCCAAGAGTTTTCTTAGGAAAAAAGTTCGCACTCCTTGGTACTCTTGTGTTGAGTTTATTGTCTCATTATTTGGCACATGATGTTTCGACCTTGCGGTCTTCCTCAGATTCACTTGCAAACACAGGCTTGGTACATGATCTAAATCACCTGTCTAGAGGGGTGGAGTCAGCTCAGTGATTCGTTAACCCTTGCAGGTACAGCATGCAAGCTTGTGGCGTGACTAAAGCCAAATAAAAACATTAGATAAAACCTTAAACTTTGTACAATAACACAAACAGATCCCAAGAGAGGTCCTCAGAGATGTGGACACCCAGAAACTTGCAGGTGACGTGCTCCACCTCGGTCCCGTTGATGAGAATGGGGGTGTGTGTGCCAGCTTTAGACTTCCTGAAGTCCACAATGAGCTCTTTGGTCTTCTTGGTGTTGAGAGCAGGTTGTTGTCACTGCACCACTATGTTAGACAGAGACACAGATACAATCTAAAGCTAGGAATATATTGCCAGTGCAAATATTATCAAACAAACATTCATTTTACTCCACAATAAGCATAAGTTGTAGTAGCCTACTATAATTCAAGCCAAACCACTTGTGCAATATCAAAACCTAAACATACAGTAGCCTAGTATTGGGTCAGTTCATTGGGTCTGTTCGGAGGCCTAGGACTGAGATCCCAAAACACTGCCCACTGTTAATGGCCAGCCAGAATAGTCTACTGTTGGTCCCCTCAAGTCATACTTGGCATCTGTGAAATATCATTGGATTTATTTATTGCTGGTGTGTGCTTACAGGTGCTGATATGTTCCACCTCTTGGAATTGAATAGAGTCGGCCTATACTGTAGGGACTATGATTAGGATCAATATTAATAGAGTAGGCCTATACTGTAGGGACTATGATTAGGATCAATATTAATAGACTAGGCCCCTACTGTAGGGACTATGATTAGGATCAATATTAATAGACTAGGCCTATACTGTAGGGACTATGATTAGGATCAATATTAATAGACTAGGCCCCTACTGTAGGGACTATGATTAGGATCAATATTAATAGACTAGGCCTATACTGTAGGGACTATGATTAGGATCAATATTCATTTACACATGATAATCTACTGCTATAGTGGCACTGAGAAATCAGCTGTGAGGCTAAAATGTGAAAGAACTGTAGGCCTATCTGAGCTGCGGAGGTTTTACTGAGAGACGCTAATTGACTAACATTAACCTTGCGGTCAATGTAACTGTCATATTAGTTGCCGATTTTTATTCAAACAAGTAATTGAAGACCTAACATCACGTTAAGTAGGAACTTTGCCGGAAAACTAGCATAGCCTTTAATTTTCACAGAAGTGGCTAAGACCTCAGCCTTTGCTGAGATTCTCGAAAATACTAGACTGATCTTACCTCTGTTGTTTTAACACATTTGCGATATCTGATTAGAAGTCTGCAGTCGGTGTCTGTACTGACTGTAGACATTTTGGGATTCTGATTGGCCTAGAGTCTACAGTGACTGTAGACAGTTAGGGATTCTGATTGGCCCAGAGTCTACAGTGACTGTAGACAGTTTGTCCAGAGACAAATGCTAAAGCTAAAGGTAAGACAATCTTTGGTTTGTCTTTCTTTTTGGCAGCTTTTTGGAATAAACTAACTGATGTTATGAGGAATGGTAGGACATTGTTCCCTTATAAGTATTGTTCACATATAGTATCTCACAAACGTCAGTACACCCCTCACATTTCTGCAAATATTGTATTATATCTAAAAAGCCTTTAATTAATCATGGCAAGAACTGGTTAAAAGCACATGGGCCTACACGTTGCGGCCATATTGGCCTTCATCAGGGCATAGAAACAGGAAGTACATCAAAGCTTAAAATGGACACCCTTAGGTGTTCAGTGGGTGGAGCCTTCCCATTGTCACACACCATGTGACTAACAACAAGTAGGTTGAAAAACAAACAAACAATTAATTAGCAAAATAATAACAAAGAGACATCTCACTAAGTGAGAAAGAGAGAGAGAGAGAGAGAAATAGATTTCAGTTGAGAAAGTAATAAAAGTACACAAATAAATGTCCATGCTTCATAAAAAGGGGGAAAAGTCACATTCCTCATTGAGGCCAGGGAAAGAGGTTGCCTTAAGTTCACTGATCCAGAAAGTTTCTCTTTGGAGAAGGGTCCTTAGATGATCTCCACCTCTCACGGGTTTGGGGACAACCTCGATCACCATCACTTTGAGGGAGGAAGCAGAGGGATGACCTGCCTGCTGGTAATGGACCGCCATGGGGTAAGCAGGATTTCTTGTCCTTATGGCGTTCTTATGTTCTGCAACTCTGTCCTTCAGCCTTCTTTTCGTCCTGCCGATGTAGAAGCAGCCACACTCATACTCAAGTCTATAGACTACAAAGGTAGTGTACTTGTTGTTAGTCACATGGTGTGTGACAATGGGAAGGCTCCACCCGCTGAACACCTAAGGGTGTCCATTTTAAGCTTTGTTGTACTTCCTGTTTCTATGCCCTGATGAAGGCCAATATGGCCGCAACGCGTAGGCCCATGTGCTTTTAACCAGTTCTTGCCATGATTAATTAAAGGCTTTTTATACTTTTTCAACCTCAGAGTGCCTCTGCAAACTCTTTTTTCTTTGGATTCTCACTTCACCCGTCGCAGAAGAGCACCTGAGCAAGTAACTATCTGAAGTCTCCTGAGCGCCCTAAGCCCTTTTGTGTCTCCTGAGCGCCCTAAGCCCTTTTGTGTCTCCTGAGCGCCCTAAGCCCTTTTGTGTCTTCTTCTCCTGAGCGCCCTAAGCCCTTTTGTGTCTTCACAGATGATTATCTGAAGTCTCCTGAGCGCCCTAAGCCCTTTTGTGTCTTCACAGATGATTATCTGAAGTCTCCTGAGCGCCCTAAGCCCTTTTGTGTCTCCTGAGCGCCCTAAGCCCTTTTGTGTCTTCATTGTATTATATCTTTTCATGGGACAACACTGAGAAAATGACACTTTTATGCTTATTCTGAATATGATCTTATTCAGGTTAAGACATCAGAATATACTGTTTACATGACAGTGTCTTATTCTGAATGTTGTCTTACCTGATTTAACATCGGATCATTAATGTCCATGTAAATGGTCTCACTGTGAGACCGCCAGATATGATCACAACTGGCATGCTTAGGCAGTGTTGGGTATGTTACTGGAAATTAGTCATTAGTTACAGTTACTAGTTACTTTTTTCAAAAGAAATTGAATTACTTTACCAATTACTGTATAACAAAATAATTAGTTACTAGAGAAAGTAACTTTTGAATTACTTTTATGTCTGATTTTAAAATGTCAATGTGAACAGTACTGAAGTCACACACAAAATAAACATAATTCTTAGACCCATGTTTTGTAGTCTAACCCTTCAAATCAAACAGTAGCGTTGTACACGAGTTCTCAAACTTTTCCAACCCTAAAACATTCTACATGAAGGCCCCCCGGACCTCGTTTTAATCCACCCTCACCAAATCTAGGTGGTTTATTAGATATGTATACTGCCTATACCAGCCTACTACTACTAGTACCCTGGTGCCAGGCCTAATACTATGCATGGTGGTGCACTGACTCCTCTTCAGTTTCCCCACAATTCTGCAATATATAGCTTACTATTATCATCATTATTATTGCCATCCTTCGGTAGGCTACTTGGAATGAGTTCAATGTTATGTGAAACAATGTTAAATAGTCTATTATCAAAGTTGTTAAATTGTCTGCAGAATTTTGTACAGACTGAGATGTCTGGCTCCTTGCTGTCCCTGTCAAGATGTCCATTTAAATTGTAGCCTTGTGTGAACTCTTGCGTGTTTTGAATCCGAAATAAGGAGGAATGAGGAGAATGCTATTAACTGTAAAGAATGCTTCTGCAATGGAAACACTGAACACAATGGCGACACAGTGTTAAGATCGGGCGACGTTAGATCAGAAGCAGCAAATGTGCATCTGTCATCTTGTCTACTGAAGTCGTCCATTTTTCACACAAGATAAACAGAGTAACGCAAGTAACAAACTCATTTATTTTTAATTGTAACTGCGTGACTTGATTTAAAAAATACTTCATGACATGCTCATTACCACTAAAAGTAGTGGAATTACAGTAGTGTGTACTCCCAACACTGTTAACAGGACAGGCCTCACCTGCTCTTGACCAAAGTTTCCACTTTTCCACTTTTAAAACCACTGTCAGGACACAGCTGGAACACTTGAGGTGTGCCTAGGCCTGCATATAACATGGTGTAAACTAAGATGACCAAAATATTGCAAACAAACACACACATATCACATAGCAATCCTTCCATGCCATTTCAAATATGTACTTTTGTGAGCTGGTCATTAGTGGCGTTTCCACTGCAGGAACTGGAACGTAGTTTTATGGGGCCGCAACGCCACGTTCTGGGAACTTCTACGGGGCTGAATCAAGTCTCTGCCTCGGGGACTGGGTAGGTACTTCAGCGCGGCCCTGAAAGGTGTGAGGTGTAAACAAGGTGTGAAGGAGGCTGAGAAGAAGTCCACAAGCACATTAAACCCAGCAAGGCACACGTCAGTTACAGCTAAATTAATGACAGGTTACGGATAGTTTTTGCCTCCAAAGAGGATAGACTAATTTAGGTACCGTATTTTCCGGACAATAAGTCACCTCAGTCATATGCTAAATGTTGCTATGTTCTGAACGTCTGTATTTTACAGCTCGGATACAACGTGACAGTTCATTTAAACTTCTTAACGAGTTCAGCGAATTAATATACAAGTGTAATACGGCCAACTAAATGGGTGTTTAAATCAGTGGTTCTCAACCTTTTTTCAGTGATGTACCCCCTGTGAAATATTTTTTCAGCCAAGTACCCCCTAACCAGCGCAAAGCATTTTTAGTTGAGAAAAAAAGACTTAAAACCATCCTGGTATGGGGGGACTTTGGTATGGGGGGGGTTTTAGGATAATGAAATTGAATAGCCTACTGAAATATAAAATTCATTTTATGAACTTGCCTGAAATATAATTGTTTTTAAAGTATTTTTGCATGGATTCTACTTTTTAAATATATGTATATTTGAAAATCTCACGTACCCCCGGAGTGCCTTCACGTACACCCAGGGGTGAACTCGCTTAGCGGTAACTTGCTTGTTGGACTCGCTGGCTTATGTTAATTTAGCCTATTCAGCCTCCCAGGAATGTTCTTTGTGCTATCGTGTAGCTGAATAACCATTACTGTGTTACGTTAACATACCGGACACCTATTCAACCTGTTGTTCTTTGTGCTATCGTATAGCTGAATAACCGTTACTGTGTTACGTTAACATACCGGACACCTATTCAGCCTGTTGTTCTGTGTGCTATATGAATAACTTCCCTTTCCAGATTAAATGTCTGTTCTTGGTCTTGGATTTTGTGAAATAAATTTCTAAATAAATGCGACTTATATATGTTTTTTCCCTCTTCATGGCGCATTTTTTGACTGATGCGACATATACTCCGGAGCGACTTATAGTCCGGAAAATACGGTAGTAAGAACTTAAAAACTCACACTCACCTGTAATTCACAGAAGCCCCCACCGGACGCAACTCCTGCTGCCGCCACTTCCAGCTCTTCAAGGTCCCCTGCAGCAGCTGCCACCTCCCACTCCTCGTGGCCAGCTAGCTAGCTGATGAACAGGAGAAATGTCAGTCCACGTTGTCATGATGCCAAATGCACAGTTGACAAAAGACCAAATTACACACCTGCCAAAAACATGGGATAGTAGACCTGGCCAAAACGTCAGAGAATACAAATGCCATATGCTTAATTAATACAATTATAGGGGGGTCCTCTCCCCCTCAACGGGTCCTTGGAACCAAAAGGTTTGAGAACCCCTGGTCTAATATACTGTATGGTAAGGTTTAAAGTCAGTTTCATGGATTGAGTAGCCTGGCGAGCCAGACCCACATTATAATGTAGGGTCTGGGCACTCACCGTTCGCAGTGCTCAGTCCGAGGGTCGGGATAATCAGTTGTCTTTCAAATTCCCTCTGCACGGAATAGGACGCAATAGGATATTTGTTTTCAAGTAGCAGGGAATTCAAGCCAAACCGTTGCAACTCTGCCATCAATCATTATGTTAAGCCCAACAAACGACTCTATACACGATTTCAATGCCAGATTTAGTTTCGATTTCTAGAGCTCACAAGTCAACGGAGAGTTGCTAGACTAGCCCTGGCAGCAAATGTAATTTGCTGCCGCTAGGGGCGCGTCTAGATTTCTAGGCTATGGATTGAGCCTAGTCCTAGACTAAAAGTACATAGAGCAACTCAATCCATATACAGAAAACTAGCCATAGACGTTTAGAAATACTTGAAAGTTGTATGACAATTGGTGCAGTCATCATCGTATCTATCCTCAGTTCAACCTCCTGTTTTTTAGTTTAAACATTTTAAAAGGTGCTATGAAGTGTTTTTTAGTTTAAACATTTTAAAAGGTGCTTTGTAGTGTTTTTTAGTTTAAACATTTTAAAAGGTGCTATGAAGTGTTTTTTTTTTGTTTAAACCATCCAAACATGACCAGAGTAACAGTGCAAAGAGTTGCCTGGTATAACAACACTACCAACCAAGATAGACAGCTTGAGAAAGTAGTATGTAGAGCCTCTAAGATCATTGGCTGCAATCTGCCTTCCATTGCTTCACTCTATGCCACTAGAATGTGTAGGAAGGCTAGTAGCATTATCAGTGACTCCTCCCACCCGGCATATCACCTGTTCAACAGCCTCCCATCAGGCAGAAGGTACAGGAGCATCAGTAGCAGAACATCCACTTCAGGAGCATCAGTAGCAGAACATCCCACTTCAGGAGCATCAGTAGCAGAACATCCCACTTCAGATAGTATCAGTAGCAGAACATCCCACTTCAGGAGAATCACTAGCAGAACATCCCACTTCAGATAGCATCAGTAGCAGAACATCCCACTTCAGGAGCATCAGTAGCAGTATCAGTAGCAGAACATCCCACTTCAGAGATAGTACCTACCGCCAAGCCATCAGACACTCTTAACATGCACTGAATATCTTGCACATGTAAATCTATGCATCATGTAGATGTAGGCCCATGTTTGTATGAACATACTATGTGAATAGGCTGAAGCTCTAAAACACTTTAACTCAAGTTCAGCCCTGTATTTTGATGAGTCATGCTGCGTTGTGAGCACTTTCCTATCAGCTGTGTAGCTGAAATGGCAATAAACAATAAAATGTGTCAAAAAAACCTCTGTGTTGTGGAGACCTTCAAACTAGCACAGGCCCCAGGTATTAAATATAATGCAATATAATATAATGCAAGTCAATGCAAGAGTGCCATGTTGCTCAAATCTTACAGAATTACACATAGCTCCTCTAGAGGTTGCTGATGTATGTTTTTTATATGGTGGTGAAATATCCTCATGCATATGGATGGACATCAACATTGGACAGGAAATATACATTGTATACAGTATTTGTATTCACAAAGTGACATAATATGCTACATATTATGCAAATGTGTTCTCATGTACCTGTAGGTCCAGTTGCAAATGTGTTCTCATGGACCTGTAGGTCCAGTTGCAAATGTGTTCTCATGGACCTGTAGGTCCAGTTGCAAATGTGTTCTCATGGACCTGTAGGTCCAGTTGCAAATGTGTTCTCATGTACCTGTAGGTCCAGTTGCAAATGTGTTCTCATATACCTGTAGGTCCAGTTGCAAATGTGTTCTCATGGACCTGTAGGTCCAGTTGCAAATGTGTTCTCATGGACCTGTAGGTCCAGTTGCAAATGTGTTCTCATGGACCTGTAGGTCCAGTTGCAGGTCCAGAAGCAATCACAGAAACAGCAACGGAGCATCATCAGAATATCATCAAAAAGTTGATTTATGTCAGTAATTCCGTTCAAAAAGTGAAACTTGTATATTATATTCATTCATTACACACAGACTGATATATTTCAAATGTTTATTTCTTTTAATTTTGATGATTATAACTGACAACTAATGAAAATCCCAAATTCAGTATCTCAGTGTAAGTAGATACAGTAGTCAATAAGAAATATAGTCAACTGTATTTCGTAGTTTGACAATTTATGCTTTTATTTGCCTTCTGTCCTAATTGACACTCAGCCTATCCTTTATTTTTATTGTTTGTATTATTATTAATAATAATTATTATTATGTATCCCACTTGCATCATTATAACAATTAAAGCCAATTCAAACGGTGGCAATATATTACGTGGGCCTCACTGTTACGGCTATGGACCTCATAAAAACGGTCGCTCGCTATGTCGCTATCTCACCAATGAAACCATTTCAACACATTCGCCGTTGTGTTTACACAGGTATTGCATTTTTGAAATAAAATAAAAAACCTACAGCGTGCACATGCATGAAGCCTAGCCTACATGATCAGACGTGATGGGGCATGATGCTCTATTCGAATACGCTACTACAGATCAAAAGTGCATGTAGCTACGAGTGGCATCATCAGCTAAGAGCAAAGTTCAGGCAGCCACATTTTTCAAAGGGAGCGGGAACCCTTTGCAGGGAAGTTCCGTTTCCAAGAAACTGATCAAAGATGAGAACATACCTGGTACAGCATAAGCATGCAGCTACTTACTTCACTCCGACAATGGTTCATAATATTCCACATTCTTATTATCCCCGAGGGGAGTGCACCGTTCCTGGAGGTACTGCAATACCAGGTCGATGCGTGGAGTGGACGGAGCAAGCCCCTATTCCATCTCCCTGTTCCAAAAATCAATTTAATATATGGTCCCCGGGTAGGGGACGTATCAGATATTAAACTGATAAGAACAGATACTACACTTGATCTTAGCCAAAAGGCCGAGAAGCGATGCCTAACTGGACACTCCGCTAGGGACTGCATTCTCCGTCGTAATCTTCAAGGTTAGGGCGCTCCTGTAAAACATTTTTTTCTGCGCGAGAATGTCGGGAGGGAGATCTATATAAGGCTCTGGTCGGGACACGCTCACATTCCTATAGCCGTAGAGTTTGAAAATCCCACCTTCCGCCTTTATATTTCGGCATTTTGAGAAACTTTGAATGATTCGTCACATTAGTCATGACACAACCTCTCAGCCAATCACATTTAAGTATAACTAACAAAACACTACAGATGAGATTTGAAGGCACATTTTCGAGTGGTGCCAATGAATTACAGCCCGTTAAACACAACTTATATGCAAACAGCTGCTACAAATGGCCAGGATTTGAGGTTTAACGTTTTAGTGGAATTTTAATGACGTGCCTCGCCACCCAGCGGCTGAAAGTGGTACTGCAATCAATGGAAATACAACACAAATCTGACATCTTGTAAGACGATAAACTAGTGAATTTGGCTGACTGAATTCTCATCCGCATAGAACATACATATAAAACATCAGAATAAATAAAAGTCCAAACAAATCACACTTTAGCCTATAACAATTATGTCAACACTGAATAACACAGATGTCTTCTCAGGGCCGTGCAGAGACCTTCTCAGGGGCAGGGGCTCAAATTCAAAAAAGGGCACAGGGAACCAGATTTGTTAACAAATACAGTTAAGAACAAAATTATTCATACCGCTGGGCAAATATTGATTTAATGTTGATTTTCTCTTCATCAATATGCTTGTTCTGACTGAAAATGACACTGCCACATGTCAAACGCGTGTAGCCTAAGACAATGTAACATGGAATCAGAAAAAGCAGAATTTTCACCTTTTTTAACATTTTTATATAATACCTTTCTTATAATACCTACAAAGCCTCTTCATGTCTCCACAATGATTGTAGACCGCATCTTTTTAGCAGCAATCCGGGTTTTGACTTTTGAGTCTGGTCGCCATCAACGCCTCAGTAATTTATCTCAACACAGAGGAAAGGCCTGCCTTTCTTCTTCTACTAGCTACAATCATTTGTATTTTAGTATATCCTTTATCTTCTACTGTCCTTATTGCTTACTTGTGTTTTTTTATATTATACACTTTTAATTTCTTCTGCTGTTGTGAATGTTGTGTGTGATGTCTGTATGCTACTGAGACCTTGAGTATCTAGTGCCTGCCTGGACATGAAACGGCTTTGCCCATGTGGCCTAGTAGGCTACTAAATAACAGGGTATACATGATTCAATATAATGTGGCCTAGTAGGCTACTAAATAACAGGGTATACATGATTCAATATAATGTGGCCTAGTAGGCTACTAAATAACAGGGTATACATGATTCAATATAACGATGCATGCTTTCCCTTTGCAATTACAAAAGGTTTCCCAGGTTAGCTGTATAGCTGCTAGCTAGCTGGTATAGAAGAGTGGTGTGCTCTAAAAATGGGCAACACCAGTACCCCTGTTGTCTGTATGACCCTGTACCCAGGATTAGAACCAGTCTGCCTTAGCATAATATACTCCCTTCAAAATGCACTAAACATTCGACTATGACGACTATGGCCCTCTGTGAGACAGAAGATATGAAAGGTAAGATAAACCTTTAGCTTAAAAGGGACAAAAACTGATGAAACTCCTAAAACAAATATACAAAACAGGTCAATTTTCAATAAATAACTTTATTATATTTACATACAGCAGTGGTACTCAAAGTGTGGTCCGCAAGCTATCTCCAGTGTTCCACAAGTAGATGTGGTAAAATATAATAGATGAGTTGTTTGCAATATTGAACCAACTTGTATGTAAATCCAAACAGTTCTGCAACACTGATGTAACCTATGCCAGTTTAAATCATATGAATCCTCTGACACCATAAGCAAGGTGCAAAGACAATAAGCAAGGTGGTTCAGTGAGAAGGCCTATTGTGTAATATACTGTTGAAGTAGGTCTACTGTTTTTTTCTTTTTGCTAGGTGGTCTGTGAAACACTGACAAATAGTAATATTGCAGTCTATTAAAATAATGCAAACACAAAACAAGAACATCCAAACTATGCACAGAATTAACAATGTCCTCTTTTTGCCAGACGATGCAGACATCTGGCCTACAGATCCTTTGTAAGATGGTGCTGGGATTATTTAGGGGAAAAGGTCTGAGTTGTTGTTTCGGCTTGTATTGTCCTGGGGATCCGAAGGGACAACACACAAAACATATTCATTGGCTGTGATGATTCTATTACATTGCTCTTTGATTGCGCTGGGCCATAGGTGGAGCCATCTGGTGTTATTGTGGAGATGTCGCTTTCATCCTCCTCCTTTTGCACAGTCTGCATTGATTACACTCACACAGTGAATATTGCACATGATATTGCACAGTCTGCATTGATTACACTCACACAGTGAATATTGCACAGTCTGCATTGATTACACTCACACAGCCCTATTCTAAACAAACACTGCATCACAACACTATTGTAATATTGCACTTGATACTACAATAGATCAGTGTTTCTCAAAGTGTGGTATAGAGCAGGGGTCCCCAACCTTTTATGTACCATGGACCGGTTTGTTTCCTATTTTTTTTTCACAGACCGGCGGGGGGGGGGGGGATGTGTCGGGGGTTCCATGTTCCATATGTGTTGTGCATGCATTACTTGAAAAGAACTAGCTTTAGTTATGTATGAACAGTGAAGGTAACGATCTCTTAAACATGTGCAAAACGTGAACTTGAAGAAGTGAAAATTGAACAATATGAACTATGAATATTGAACAACTTGAAGCTACATCTATAAGTGTGAACATGCTTAACAAAATATGGGAACAAAACATGGGAACTAAACGTGCATTACGAATATAATCAGTGTTTGTCCCCCTGTGCTTGTTTCCCTGCAACAAGAAGGTTCCATCTGGGGGTGATGGAAGACAGTGACACCCTCAGTGTGTTTGAAATGTCCAGTCGATTGCGCAATTTGGTCTTAGTTGCAGTCATTGCCGAAAACCCGGCCTCGCATAGATACGTGGTGGGAAACGTTTTCAGCACTTTTACGGCTATCTCGGGATATTCTGCTTTGGTTCACATGAGGTTTTCTTATAGACACTCTTAACACCACCGTCATTTGCAATTTCGATCAACTGCTCTTCCTCCTGCGCTGACAAGTTAGGACTATTCAATATTGACAAATGGGTTGCGGACCCACTCATTGGTTTGCCGTGGATCTTTGGAGGATGGGAAGTAACGCTCAAACTCATTTGATCGCGCACCAGCTGCGAGAGAAAGGGCCCTGCCTCAGTCTCTCCCAAAACCCCCACTACTGTTTGGAACATATCAAATACACCCCGGTCCACTCGTCGTCCCCACAAATCAAGCCTGGCTTTAAATTCAGCGACTTTATCTGCCAGTTTAAAGACAGTCGTCATTCTCCCCTGGAGTGACAGGTTGAGGTCATTAAGCAACCCGAATATGTCACACAGGTAAGCGAGTTTTGACACCCAGTCCTCATCACTAAAATGTGCAGCTAACGGTGACTTTTTTTCTGTAAGAAATCTCTGCAGCGGCTCTCAACTCAAACACATGCGTGCAATCAAACAACTGCATATAGGCCTATGTCATGTAAAAATGTGACATTATTGCGAATTAAATTTAATTTAGTTTGCATGCATTTTTTTTTAAAACTCATGTCGTAGGCTACGGCCCGGTTAGGAATGTCCCACGGCCCGGTACCGGGCCGCGGCCCGGTGGTTGGGGACCGCTGCTCTACATGGACCGGCCCGTCCCCCAGATCACATGGACCGGCCCGTCCCCCAGATCCTCCTCTACATGGACCGGCCCGTCCCCCAGATCCTCCTCTACATGGACCGGCCCGTCCCCCAGATCACATGGACCGGGGCTGCTGCAGGGCGCAGGGTCCGACGGCGGTGGAGATGCTCGTCCAGCCTTGGGTGGACAACGGGATGGTGGTGAGGCTGGACGTCTTCCACTGGGCGGCTCTGCGGACCGAGGCCCACTCAAAGCGTCGCCTTCAAGTCGGCGCTGGCCTACAACCGCCAGGACCTCGAATTGCTCATCGCGGCCGTCAGGGTCAGAGACCTGTCCGTCATGGAGGCTGTGTCGGACGAGGATGTGGTCCGACGCTACATCACGCGAGAACAGCTGAAGCACCACGTCCGACGTGTCACCCTCGGCGCCCATGAGACGCTTCGCCTCATTCACCTGGCCATCGAGGAGCACTTGACCGGCAGGAGCTTCGCCTCATCCACCTGGCCATCGAGGAGCTGAAGGGTCCTGGCGGGCTGCCTTGAAGACAACGTTGGGGGCTTAAAACACCAAGAAGCCATCGAGTACGTCCCCACACCCAGCACGGCCGGCACCAAGAGGCTGATGTCAGAGCCACGTGTAGTGCCACCTTCGGGATTCCTCAAACTTCCTGGTCCAGCAGACCTAGGGGGAAGGCATAAGATAGTCATATGCTAATCAGGATTATGGCAGAAACATTGATTTTCCATCTGTAGACTCTCTGCCAATACCATGTTTGATCAACTGCACTTCTATACTGCGCACCCCCCACATCATGTTCTCTTAGCATGCTATTAATCCATTATTCTGCATTCATACAGAGTAAAAGTGTAAAATATTGAGTATTGGTTGGTTTGGATGGGTGCTGCCAGAATGATGTGTCGATTAAAACACAGCAATCCAGTTTTTCAGTTAACTCCTATTTTATTAACTTTATTAACTTTGACTATTTACCAGGCTGGTTTCATTGAGTGATATTGCTGGTGTCTACAAAAAAACAACCAACAAGGCAATCTTAGCACTATTAAACAACCACTAGTGGTTCCGAGGATAAACAAGTATACACCATATTAATACACTAAATAAATCCACATAGGATAAACAAGTATACACTATATTAATACAAGTATACACTATATTAATACATAAATAAATAAATCCACATAGCTCCTATATATACACTAAATAAATCCACTATATTAATACACTTAATAAATCCACTATATATATACACTAAATAAATCCACTATATTAATACACTAAATAAATCCACATAGCTCCTATATATACACTAAATAAATCCACTTTATTAATACACTAAATAAATCCACATAGCTCCTATATATACACTAAATAAATCCACTATATTAATACACTAAATAAATCCACTATATTAATACACTAAATAAATCCACATAGCTCCTATATATACACTAAATAAATCCACTATATTAATACACTAAATAAATCCACTATATTAATACACTTAATAAATCCACTATATTAATACACTAAATAAATCCACTATATTAACTAAATAAATCCACATAGCTCCTATGGGCTTGAATGTGAACAGTCCCAGAGCAACGCTGAGAGCACATGCCGTCCACACTGAAGCCCCAATCAGAGCATACAAATCTGATGCACTCTACAAGAAAGGGCAGAGCAGGCTGTACTTCCCGAGGAGGCTGCGCTCCTTCAATGTGTGCAGCAAGCTCCTCAGGATGTTCTACCAGTCTGTTGTTGCCAGCGTCCTCTTCTATGCAGTGGTGTGTTGGGGAGGAAGCACAAGGAAGAGGTTTGCGGGGCGAATTGACAGGCTGGTAAGGAAAGCTGGCTCTGTAGTGGGAGCTGAACTGGAGTGCATCACTTCACTATCTGACAAAAGGACCCTGAACAAACTGATCAACATCTTGGACAATGAGTGTCACCCACTCCACAGCACTATTGTTAAGCAGAAGAGCCTGATCAGCTGGAGACTTCGCTCACTGCCTTGCACAACAGACAGACTGAGTAAGTCATTTGTCCCCAGGGCCATTGAACTGTTCAATGCCTCACTTAAGGGAAAGGAGAGATAGACTTCATAGTCTGTCTGCCTCTTCACCCCCTCCATGTTTGGCACTGTCTGTCCACTAGCCACTTGTACCACTGTCTTTTATGCCTCACTGTTTGCGTGCTATATTAGCACATTAGCACATATGCATACCCCCCCCCCCCTCCATGCCACAGTCGAACTGTGGCCACACTTATACTTTTTCTTAAATAGTTAAATATATAGATATATAGACTTTCCTTTACTTCTGCACTGTTGCACTTAATCATTTGCACTATCACCATGACCACTATCACCATTGCACTACCACCATGACACTCATTCACACAGAGCACCTTAGAGCACCTTACCATACCTTACTATGCACAGAGAATCACAGTCTCAGTCCCTGCCTCAGTCATTGCAAGCGCCTCTGATTGATTATTCACCACTATGTGGATACTGTTTTTTAGGATTGATTTAGATTAAGTGTTAGTTAGTATAATTTGTATTTTTGTAATTTGTATTTTAGTATATTTTTATATATTGTATTAAGTGTTAGTTAGTATAATTTGTATTTTAGTATATTTAGCATATTCTTTATCTTCTACTGTGCTTATTGCTTAGTTGTGTTTTTATATTATATACTTTAATTACTTTTTCTGCTGTTAAAGAATGTGTTTGTGTTGTATGTATGCTGCTGAGACCTTGAATTTCCCCTGGGGATCAATAAAGTATCTATCTATCTATCTAAATCAAAGCACACAAATCAGAGCACACTTTGATCACACTCAAACAAACTTAAACAGAGCACACAAATCACACTCAAACAAACTTGTGAAAGAGAACTCACAAATACTACATTTAAGAAATAAACATGACAAAATATAAACGTACAAAATCACAAACGCTGGATGAGGATGCAGCCACAGCAGACTCAGGGCCATCTAGCACCATACTGATCCAGCACTATACTGAGAAGCAGTGAGGACTCCAGTGTCTCTCAGTGTAGTGCACCTGGGGACACCAGTTAATTGCCTAATTAAGTGCAGGTGGAGTGTAAGGGGCCATGTCTCAATGTGGCCGGATTCAAACACATTTCAGTCTATTCTTACGTTTTTTTCCTTCCTTCCCAATTCAGAGCCATCTAGCACCATACTGAAAAACTACAAAAGTAGTCCACATATATATATTCTAAAATAGTGCGCGAGGCTGATCACTATTCTAAGTCTAATGTGGAAAAGTGAATTAGATTTACATGTCTATCCGAACTAGAAAATGAGCCCCGAGTTAGACCCACTTGTCAGATTTATTATGAATTTGTGGTTTATTCCAAGATTCCACGCAAAAGAAAAACCCTGCTGAAAAAACCAGCTAGAAACCAGCTTATGCTGGTAGCTGGTTTTAGCTGGTTTAAGCTGGTCTTTGCTGGTTTTCTTCCAGCTCTTGCTGGTCTTTGCTGGTGTAGCTGGTTGGACCACCAGCTGGATATGCTGGCGTGACCATCTGAGGAAGCTGGTCATGCTGGTTTGACCAGCCTGTCGTGTGGGATACAGCTGGTGCAAGATGGTCATGCTGGTGACCAGCCTGCCAAGCTTGACATTGTTGGTGTAAGATGGTCATGCTGGTTTGACCAACATAAGCTGGCACGGCCAGTTAAACCAGCAGTGTAGACCAGCAACACCAGCTAAAATGACCAGCTTGAGGTGGTACGACAAGCAAAACCAGCTGAATTACCATCGTTAGGTGGGTAAACCAGCTGAAGGTATGTTTTCGCAAGAGATTTGCTGGTCTAGCTGGTCAACCATCATAGGGTGGTCAAACAAGCTGGTCAACAAGCTGGTCAACCAGCAAACCACCTTTAGCTGGTCAGGCTGTTTTTTTCAGTAGGGAAGAGTTACCGCTCATGTCCTCATTCACCAGCAGGAGGCGCAGGAGGGTCATTTCCAAAGTCGCCACATGTGGCAGAATTAAGTGAACTGATAAGCTTACCGTTTAAAATGTTTCTAAATGCCCATTTTGACACATCACAAACACATTTTGTTTTGTACAATGTAGGCTAACTTCATGCAGAACCTAACCTCAATATATGCAGATTCACGGGCATGACATAATTGTGCACTAATTTCAGGAAGCTGAGCTTCCCTTCGCCTCAGTAGTGTCGTGCTGTAGCAGCCTGGCAGATTGTGTTCGTACTGACAGTACTAGGTGACCTCGAGAAACGGAGATCTGTGTGAAAACTCGCTGGAAAAGAATACTTTTTAGTTCTGAGTACCGATTTAGATATGGACTATGAATGTACTGTAATGTATGTGAACTTTGATGTGAGGACTTTAGACTGGATTGTATGGGAGCCCAGATTGTTAATTGGGTGGTTTCTTGCACTAATTGGTGTGGTCATGTGACCTGGTAAATCACCTATATCAGAGGGGGGGGGGGGGGGGTGGTATGGTCAACAGCACCGCTGCGGGAAAAAAATTCTAGGGGAAAGACTGCGTTATAAATCGTTGCAATACATGCAGACTCACAGGCAGTACATAATTGTGCTCTAATTTCAGGTGTGGTGTGGACAAGTAGGTGATCCGCCTGATGAGGGATCGCAACACTGTGTCCAAGACCTATTCAGCAACTGGGCAGGGGCTGGTATGCTGGTACGGCTAGACATTTTGGATCCACAGATTTGAATGCCGCCATCAGAACAGATCACCATCTGAAATATGCCCTGTTCAGTCTGCACTCTCTGCTGCGGTCTTCTCCTACAACAAGGACGACATGGCACTGCTCCTGCAGGCCATACGTGCAGGAGACTCCACACACTGCTCCTGCAGGCCATACGTGGTACTGCAGGCCATACGTGCAGGAGACTCCACACACTGCTCCTGCAGGCCATACGTGCAGGAGACTCCATGCGTTACCACTCCCTGACCGATGGCCAGCTGATCGACACATACGTCACCAAGCACGATCTTCGCCATTATGTCGGGAGGATCACAGTGGGGGCCCAGGAGACGTTTGTACGAGTCCAGCGGGCCATCGATGTCCTGAAGGGAGCAGCAGGGATGGACGAGAACCAGGTGCATCTGTTCAAGGACCCAGCAACAGTGGATCATGTCTGGCAGAACCAGCAGAAACATCTGGAGTGCCTCCAGGACTCACCAGGGAGGAATATGTACACCGTTACTAAGTACACCGTTACTAAGGGAGGAATATGTACACCGTTACTAAGGGAGGAATATGTACACCGTTACTAAGGGAGGAATATGTACACCGTTACTAAGTACACCGTTACTATGTACACCGTTACTAAGGGAGGAATATGTACACCGTTACTAAGGGAGGAATATGTACACCGTTACTAAGTACACCGTTACTATGTACACCGTTACTAAGGGAGGAATATGTACACCGTTACTAAGGGAGGAATATGTACACCGTTACTAAGGGAGGAATATGTACACCGTTACTAAGTACACCGTTACTATGTACACCGTTACTAAGGGAGGAATATGTACACCGTTACTAGGGAGGAATATGTACACCGTTACTAAGGGAGGAATATGTACACCGTTACTAAGGGAGGAATATGTACACCGTTACTAAGTACATCACGCGTAACGTGTGCGCGGCCGCAACAGCCTCGAAGGCTTCCACAGCTTTCTGGCCAGCATGATCCCTGGGCCCCACTGTGCTGATCCCCACTGTGCTGATCCCTGATCCCCACTGTGCTGATCCCCGCTGTGCTGATCCCCACTGTGCTGGTCCCCACTGTGCTGATCCCCACTGTGCTGATCCCCGCTGTGCTGGTCCCCACTGTGCTGATCCCTGATCCCCACTGTGCTGATCCCCACTGTGCTGATCCCCGCTGTGCTGATCCCTGATCCCCGCTGTGCTGATCCCCACTGTGCTGATCCCCGCTGTGCTGATCCCTGATCCCCGCTGTGCTGATCCCCACTGTGCTGCTCCCCACTGTGCTGATCCCCGCTGTGCTGGTCCCCACTGTGCTGCTGTCCCCTACCAGGTGGATCGCGCGCTGGAACAGCGATCGGGAGTCCGCTGCAGTTAAAGGCCAAAAGGGGAGGCAGCACCAGGTGTACGTGTCACCGCTGGTCCATCGGCTCAACCAGAGGTGCCAGGAGCGTTTTGGGACTGTGGAGGAGGTGAACTACAGGCCGCCTGTTGCCCCTGGTGATGAGCGTATTGGACTTAAGTATCTGTTTGTTCAGTCGTCAGACTCGTTCAGTGTTCCTGACCATTACGCTCACACCAGAGAGATGCTGCGTGTCGATAAGGACGAGGAGGAGGATGAAGCTGGTCAAGTCCCCGGAGGAGGACGATGTGGGCTACACCTCTGACGGTGAAAGCGACAGTTTGGCTCCACTCAGGAGAAATCTGTGCCTCACTGACCAGGTTGTAGCTGCAGAGCTAGATCCCTGTGTGGAGGACGTGTGTGGCCCAAATCACCTCCCAGAGTACCAACACGTTGAAGAGCTGAGTAACATTCTCGTTGAAATTGCGTTGGAGGAGGGAAAGCTTGCTCTCAGTGACCCTACAAGGCACCACTAACCACTCGGTGAGTTGCACAGTTTTGAAAACAAACGTTAAGGGTTGTTTTAGGACATGTTTGAGGATGCCTGTAGGCAGCCACTCTGACTAGTCAAAGGCTCAATTCAAAACGAGTCAGAGAAGTCGAGACAGGACCAATCGTCAAAATGTCGGTGTCCACCACTCTAGTTCATCCAAAACAAACCAGTAAAGGGAGTCAAAGTGCTAAATACCGGAATTTTCCTTTAATCTAAATAGGCAGTCATTTTATTTGTCGTCTTCCAGAAATGCTTACATGGATCTTGGAGTGGATCGTAAGCAACATTTGATTTTGGAGTACTCAAATCGCACTAAAACATTTCACCTAGGAGTTTTCTCTTAAAAGTTATTCACAACCTCTCAGACCTACTCTTAGTATGGAAAAAAGACAAAGATAAGGGCTACTCCTCTGCCCCAGTCTGTCCCAGACTTAAGCCCTCCTTACACTGACAGACTTTGGAAAGATTTGCAAAGATTTGGGAAAGATTTTTGAAAGACTACAGTCTCAGACCCTCTCACATCTAAAGACAAGTAGTAGAGTTTTAAGTCACTGACTATGATTTTGCGATGACTAGGGATCTTGCAGAGTCACTATTTACAAGACTGCAACTAGATTCCTTTAAATTATTACCCATCGTACAATAGATAAACAGGAACTGAAATGATAGCCTACTAAACTCAAAGTTGTATTTTCGTGTTTCTGCAGCATTGTTTCATGTGTGACATCCCTAACCGATATAGAGTTCTTCTGTCACGTGGAAGAGCCGACTAAATATGTATAAGAAATGACAAATATTGTAAGAATAACAAATAATTATAGGCTACAGCTGTCGCTTATACTTTGCCCCTTCCTGTTTGGTGTTGGAGAGAGGTCACTATTGGTTTTTATAGTTCACGTCACTATTTGCATGAGCCACGACTAGAAAGACTTGCGATAATATCAATTGATATTGTCGTAACGGCAAAACTAGAAAAGGACTGACTCCGACTGACTTAAAACCGCTAAGATTGGCACCTTACACTTAACGATCTAGTTGACGGGAGCGCGCCGCGATTCCAGTACAACTCCCATGATTTCTGTCCGACTTTGGAAATTTAATCGCCGACTGTGAAAACAGACCAAAATCGTACAATGTAAGGCCGCCATTAGGTGCTACTTTTAGGTCTAAAATGCTTCATGAATTAGTCCTAAAGTTACGAGTGACACGGCCATTATTTTTAGGGGGTTTCTCCTAAATTCGCCAGTTAGGAGCTACTTTTAGCCTTAACATTCTTTGTGAATACGGGCCTAGAACTACCAAGGAATGACACAAGTGCGACTGCCCAGGGGCAGTAGTTACAACCACCAAACTTTTACGATTGAGAGTTTGAACTTTTGGAGAAACACTAAGACCCCGTTTACACGAGCATGTGTATTTTTATAAACGAAGACATTTCCCTACGTTTGAGCCTTTCATTTAGACGCAAACGGAGAATTCGCCCCGTAAAACGGTTATCCAAAAAAACTCCGGCCAAAGTGTTTTTTTTTGGAAAACTTCGTTTATGCGTTTGGTTGTAAACTGTGGTAAACAGAGATTTGGGCAGCCAACGTCACAGTATGCGACAGAACTACACCAAATGTGCGACCAATGTTTACATTTACATGTTCTCACGTGCGACTTTTCAGGGTTCTGATTGGTTAATGTGAGCTTGAGCTTATCGTTAGACTGCCACTGTGGTTTGGCGTGCTCATAACAGCTTGTATGTACACGGGTTCGTGTAAACACATTTAAAAAAAAAACGGTCTTGTGTAAATGCAGTTTTATTTGCAAACGTAGATGGCCAGATATTCGTTTAGGAAAATACCCTGCTTCGTGTAAATGTAGTCTAAATCCAACAACGATGAATCGTACTACAAAGGTTGTGACGGAAGTTAGCCAACTAGCTTTATAGAAATGCACCCCAGGTTGGGTTGTGCGGGTGTGGGGCAGTTTGTGTGTGTGCGGGTTGGCTGGGTTGTAAATGTATTGTTTAGGACTTGTTTCTGGTTTGTTTTGGATGAACTAGAGTGGTGGACACCGAAATTTTGACGATGGGTCCTGTCTCGACTTTCTGACTCGTTTTAAATCGCCTTTGACTGTTTCAGAGTGGATGGCTATGGGCATGCACAAACATGTCCTTAAAACAACCCTTAACGTTCGTTGAAGTTGAAATATCATGTCGACTTTAATCTTAACATGTCGACATTAAACTCAACATTTTAAGAAAGTTTGGAGAGAGAACGACCGCTCCCAAGTAGGGTACAACCGGGATGATTGAAAAGGAGGACGAATGAAACATTCCAGTTTTCTTCGAGTGCAACGATAGACATACATCATTTGGACAAATCATATAACATATTAACCTCAGTTGCTCAGCCAAATACTTTCCTGTTACGTCCTTTTATCACGGAGTTACAGGCGGTAAATGCAATGGTCAAAAGTAAACTTCATTAGCGGTTTATTTAGCCTATTTATTGTAGGCTTATTATTAAAGAGTGTTTTTCATGTAAAGGTTTGACTTCATGCTAATTCTGTAGCATAGACTAGGCATATATTAAGTGCTCTCCCCAATTCCAGACTTTCACATTGCATGTTTGTTTGTAATGGATGCAAAACAGCGTAGGCTATTGCTGAATGTCTATGGAGGGATGAATGAAGCTGTCCTCCTGACCAGGCAACCCCATGTATTCGTAGTAAATGCATATCTGTGTTTATAGCCTACTATATTGTATGCAGGTGAGACATGGAAAAGCAGTTTTAGAAAAATGAGTTTTGCCATGTTAACCTATGGAGAGTGACGGCCTGTGGGTCATGAACTTGGAAGGGCAGTTATTTGGATGTGCGGTGGCCTTACTCACATAAAAACAGAGTGAAAATATTTTTTTTTACTATAGAAACATGTATTATTCTAGCTATATAAATGGAATGGTGCATGGTATTTCCATAACTGCGAGATACGCGATTCACGATGACGGCAATGAGTTGTTAGCAGCAATTTATCTGATATAACACCATATATTTCAAGTAGCTGCTAGGCCTATTATTCATGATTGTCACATATTGTGTGTATTTTGAGTTAATGTCAACATGGCGACTTTATTTCAACTTTATTCTTGAAATGTCAAGTTTAATGTCAACTTTAAAGAAGACACATCGAGATTAAAGTCGACATGACATTTCAACTTATTATTTCTTATTTTAACTTTCTATTATTCATGATTGTCACATATTGTGTGTTAGTGTAGGCTACATAGCTTAAACTGTAGGCTATGTTTAAACTGTATTTCAAGTTTAATGTCGGCATGTCGACTTTAAAGTCGACACGTCGTCGAGATTAAAGGAGAGGTGATATTTCAACGTTATTCTAGAAACAGGGTATCTGCACATTTTCCAAGTGCAAATTTAAAGACTTTTAAGACCTTTTCAAGACATCTTAATGGAAAAATTAAGACTATACCACGGCAAAAAGATACATACGACAACTTCAAATTGTTTTATGCAACAGTTTTTTTTTCTACTAATTTTAACCCCCACCCAATTTTGGATGTCTACAGAAGTTACGAAATATATTTTGGCGAAAGAAAAATAATTGTGTGAATTACCTTCACAGCTATAAATTTAGGGTCTGGGCTTGTGAAGCTGGCTGTACATATCTGGTTGTGCTTACTGGCTGAGACTGACTGTTCTTCACCTGTATCTGTAGTAGCCTATATTACTTGCCAAAGACATGTGCACTGGACTGGATTCCCTTCAATATTTTTTTTCAAAGTTAGACTAAGCTATTTAAATATTTTAATAGGCCTACTTTATATAATTTACTATGTGCATCTATTCCCATATGCATCATATGTCCCATATACTAGGGATGGGCAGAACGAGGCTTTGTGAAACAACGAAACGTTCAAAGCAATTGCGCCGGAATTGTAGCCTGGCGAGCCAGACCCACATTAAAATGTAGGGTCTGGGCACTCACCGTTCGCAGTGCTCAGTCCGAGGGGCGGGATAATCAGTTGTCTTTCAAATTCCCTCTGCACGCAATAGGACGCAATAGGATATTTATTTTCAAGTAGCAGGGAATTCAAGCCAAACCGTTGCAACTCTGCCATCAATCATTATGTTAAGCCCACCAAACGACTCTATACACGATTTCAATGGCCTGATTAAGTTTCGATTTCTGGAGCTCACAAGCCAACGGAGAGTTGCTAGACTAGCCGCTAGGGGCACGTCTAGATTTCTAGGCTACCGGAATTGTGTCGAGGCTTCGAAACAATCCGACACACGTAACTCCATGGTGACATCTAGTGCCCAGTTTTGCCAACATCACATTTTGACCGTGAAACACAACTACTCCAGACAAAGAATATAAATAGCCAACATGGAACGCATGATTACGTCCACAGCTACGTGGTTCAGTGGTTAACACACTTGCATTCGGCCGGTGTTCGACTCCCTGCTGGTGCTTAAAAAGTTCAGACTAATATATGCCTTCAGTAACTAGAACATTTTTATATCTGCCAGTTACAGATGTTTTGTTATTTCAGTTTCATAGTACATTATCCTTTGGAATATGCTGGAGAGGAAAATGCTACAATCAGGCTTGGAATTTCACCATTTTAGGGGCAAGGCCACTTGGCCTTCAGTTGGGCATATTTGGTGGGGGGCACAAAGGCCACATGTCAGGGCACCAAGGCCAAAGTTTGATAAAAATGATCAAAGTTGTATTCACTGCAGTAGACCTGCATCACTGTATGAAACATTACAAAAACATAAAACATGACATATTACATATAACTGTAAATCATCTGATCATCTAATATTTTCAGATATCTAGGCTATATTTAACATTTATTTTATATTTGGCCTGTTATGAAATCATGTATTGAACAATTTAAGCACAGCTCAGCTTTAAGAAGCTCAAATAGCCTAGATGCATGCTTAGCATTTTGTGATCATTAAGGCTACTTTCACAAACTCTTATAGTCAGCTGTCCTCTGATTTACCGATATCTAGGCGACATTTGTAATATTTATTTTGTATTTGGCCCGTTATGAAATAATGTGGAACAATTTAAACACAGTGTAAAACTTAAATCTCAAATTTGGAGACATCCATGTATGTTGAAATTAACTGCAAATTCAAAACGGGATTAGTCTGGAACGGCTAACCTGTACAGGGGACTGCTTTACACCTTTCTGTTCGGTAAGGTCTGCTGTTTATTCTGATATATGGTTTGTCATATGTTACACGAAGGGTTCGTGAAGTATTCCACCGAGATGAATGGGTAGGGAGATGGACGCAAAACCTTCAGTAGAATTTATGATTAAATTGAATGATATTATTTACTTTTCTCGCGAACCGTTCACCACAGCAATTAGCTATGGAGTGAGGATTGTCTCAAAATGATTTAAATATATATAAAAGGATATATATACATATACATACATTTATAAATATCCAAATACAAATATAAAAATGTGACATACAAATAAATAAACAAATTTATATAAATAAACGTGTTTTTGCAAATATATTTTCGAGATTTGAAAATAAATATGCTTGACTTTGTATGTGGAATCTGCATTTGTGAATCTCCTTTTTGCTTTTATGTTGATGACGTAATTTTGAGACATCCCTACTGCACACCAAGATCCACAAATAAATGCCACTAGATTTGAATGCGAAGACACCCTTCACTGAACAACCAGTAGATGGCAGTGTTGTACAACATGTCTGTTATCAACTGATAGCAACTGAATCTTTCCGATAGCCTGGGTGTTAAGGCAGCCTGGAAACTACCGGCCTAATTTTTGCCTCAGATAGGGAACCAATCACAGAACAGGGGGGAAAGCAAGACGATGATGAGCTATGCACAGACACATTGGATAGACATCCGTGGCACCCAATAAACGGATCTGGGCATTTTTTTCAAATACGAGAAAATGAACGTTTGGTTCCCTGACCACGTCTCATTGAGAAGTGGTGGCGCTAGCCAGGCTATCTTTCCGACACTGTTTTCCCTAGTTCAGTTCAGTCAAGTGGTACAGAGAATGTCTATGACTAGCAGGATAACAACATGGAAGACACTGGATTAAATGGATGGGTAAGTAATAACAACTAGCCAGAACGATTTATTATCGATTTATTATCGGTTTCGATGTGTAGTGCCGTTTTTAATTTCATAGACTGTATAAATAAGTCCATTTAGCAATATTGACATTAATGGCAGTCTGTCAGATAGCGATCTCAGCTGAGCTGGCTCTCACATTACGTTAACCTAGAAGCTATGTTAACATCTGTAATGTAAGATCTGCAACATCTGTAAAACAGCGAACATGAACACAGCCTGTCACTTGAGTTGCAAGACAATAACTTTAGGGAAAACTACATTTTATTTTAAGGGGGCCCTAAATCGGATTTTAAGGGAAATCTTAACTTAATGTGTTTTGTGCAGGCACCAACAAAGCTGAACAGGCACCAGCTGTTTAGCTAGCTGTTAATGTTAGCAGCTGTATGCTGACTAAATGGACTTATTTATACAGTCTATGAAATTAAAAACGGCACCACACATCGAAACCGAAAATAAATCGTTCTGGCTAGTTGTTATTACTTACCCATCCATTTAATCCAGTGTCTTCCATGTCGTTAATCCTGCTAGTCATAGACCACTTGACTGAACTGAACTAGGGAAAACAGCGTCGGAAAGATTCAGTTGCTATCAATTGATAACAGACATGTTGTACAACACTGCCATCTGCTGGTTGTTCAGTGGAGGGTGTCTTCGCATTCAAATCTAGTGGCATTTATTTGTGGATCTTGGTGTGCAGTAGGAATGTCTCAAAATTACGTCGACATAAAAGCAAAAAGGAGATTCACAAATGCAGATTCCACATACAAAGTCAAGCATATTTATTTTCAAATCTCGAAAATATATTTACAAAGACACGTTTTTATATAAATTTGTTTATTTATTTGTATGTCACATTTTTATATTTGTATTTTGTATTTGGATATTTATAAATGTATGTATATGTATATATATCCTTTTATATATATTTAAATCATTTTGAGACAATCCTCACTCCATAATCAGCGGCTAACATCGTTTAAAAGCTGAGAAAAAGCTCTTTCATGTGATACTTGTGATGTCTGTGTGATGAGTAGGCTACTTCGCGAGTAGTTCAACTGAGAAGAATGGGTTAATTTGGACGCACTTTCTTGCGCTGTCACTTTGTCCACTGCGTAATTTGCGCTGTGAATGCTAAGATTATTTTGACAGGCCATAGGCTAAATATATATCGCTATTAGTAGGACGCAAAGCAGAATATTTAAAGAAGGGGGCACCAAGGCCACCGTGGCCTGTAAACCTCTGATTTTCAAAGGGGCGTCACGGCCAACGCAAGGGGCTACGACGGCCATGGCCGTCGTGGCCGCCGTGAAATTCCTACCCTGGCTACAATGGTTTTAAAATGTAGGCTATGCTTATGGCCCAGGTTTTTTTTTGGGAACATGTTGTAGGGAAATAAAGGATACATGAATGAAGCAGGTTAGACTAATCAGGTTCAACATGGGAAAAATAAACAACACATTTTTTGTATGTCAACATACATTTTTATTTAGGAATAACAGTTGTTCTGCCGTCTTGGCATTTAATCTGTTTCTTGTTTTTGAATAAACCTCCCCAGCCTTGGAAAAAAATCTTTCACAAGGCACACTTGTTGCTGACATGCACAAATATTTTTTGACACTTCGACACTGTTTCGAAACGTCAGCTTCGAGCGTCACATCCCTACCATATACAGCACAGCAAATTACAGTTAATCCACTACTTTACATTTTGCATACCAGTTGTATCTAAACAAACCAAAGCTAGGCTGAAACATTGTAAAACCATTGTTTTGTTTTAAATTAATTAAGAGAGAGGTCCTCCTCGGATCCTGCTGAAAACTGCTGGTTTCATCTCAAGCACGCACGTATTATGAACTGCTGGTTTCATCTCAAGCACGCACGTATTATGAACGCACGTTTTTTTTTTTTTTTTATGTAGCAGTCGCCGACAATCAAAAAAAATATGCGGTTATATTTCACAACTTTTGCGAAGTAGGCCTACTGGGAAAGGCTGGCAAGCAAGCTGCTGACAGATATTACAGGTATTATAACTTAGACTGATATTTTCTTCCCTAGGCTAGGCCAGCAACACACGCTGGAAAGATGCAAGATCAACTTAACATGTAGGCCTACAGTATTTCCTTCTGATTGTGAAAATGCAAGTCAGTCCGTGGTTCCTTTATAAATTGCGCAGCAAATTATCAGACGAGTGACAGAAGCACTGCGCATAATTTGACCAGCAGTCTTCGCGTCAATAGTTTGTGAAACCATGCTGCATCCGAGCAAAGATTCTAGATGCCCAGTGCAACTCCAAAAAGGAGGACAAATGAGCGTCCGGCTTGAGGCTGCGCCGGACAGGGCTTTTAAAATCCATATGTCCGGCCTAACGTATGGCCACCCTATCGCTAACTGGCTTATCAACTTTCTCCCGCTCACATAGGCTACCTGCGTATGTCTCAGGCCTCGGCTACACCATGAAAACGTCAGGCATATTTGTACATATTATTACCGTTTTCACACCTTTAACCACACCCGTGAAAAACATCTTCACTCTGCAGCCACTACACTTCCTCCCGTAGCCTTATATAGTCACGTATACAATTGCGTTCGGATGGAGACATTTCACTCGCTCTCTTGCGCTCGCTCACTCGCTGGCGGTCCCATACGCAAATGTAATACCTCCCTTTGAAAATTCAAGACATCCCCGACAATTTAAGACCTTTTTAGGCCTTAAAAATCGAAAGTTGTATTTAAGACTTTTTAAGGATCCGCGGGAACCCTGTAGAAATGTCGCCTTTAAAGTCGACACATCAAGATTAAAGTCAACATGACATTTCAACTTTATTCTCGAAATTTCGAGTTTAATTGTCATGGCAAAAAAATATTTTTTTCTTCATGTGTGGCCCTAATATTCCGTCGTAGTCTCCTGCTTACTCAGTTGATCCATTATGAAAATAAAAATTCTGTCGGCCTTAATGAGAGTGGTGTCTCGCTTGCAAAGAGATTCCACTCCCATCCTCAGCGGTCTCAAGCAGGAGCTCAGTTGTTTTATAAGGGCGAGCTGCTCGTTGGTGATTATTAGTGAGGATTAATGTCAATGAGGGTCTTGGTCACTGGTCTATGGAGTACAATGTAGCGATCCAACATATCAGCCAGGCTGTTCCAACGGGTACGGCAATCCAAAATGAGCACCAACTCTTTCCCATTATCTCGTTTGATCCCGTCATAACCTTTCCCGGGAATCGGGAAATACAGTAGTCTTGATCAGATTTCTCGGGAATCCCGTTTCCCGGGATTAAACCCTAGTCTAAAACTCCTCATATACGGCTTTTTCCAGGTGTAGATTCGAGAAATGGATGGGAAACTTGCTTCCGGAAATGACGCTCTCTCGGAGGAGGGGCAGGACTGCAGGACTCTATAAGTAACATGAAGGGACTCATAAGGTACATAGATGACAACATGAAGATTGAAACCATGCTGTTCAGAAACTCCGAAATTGTAGATGGAAGAGCAGACACCATTTTTGAGGGTGTGAAACAGTTACTGAAAACCTACTGGCACATTTCTCAAGTGCAGATGAAGCCTGACCAGAGTTTGCCATGCTTACAGTTGGGGAGCTAAAGTCTCAAAAGCTCAAGAAAATGGGTTGAACCCGACATCGTCTACCATACATTTTATTTGTGTTTTTTCTGTTAACTTTGACCCTAAGGACCAATAATTGGAGGGTCTGCTCTGCCGGAAATATCGCAAAAAAAATGTGGGTTCCCGCGGATCCTTAAAAAGTCTTTTTCGGTTTTTAAGGCCTAAAAAAGTCTTAAATTGTGTGGAATGTCTTGAATTTTTGAAAAAGCAGGTATTAAATTTGTGTAGGCTAGCGAGTGCGAGAGAGCGAGTGAAATGTCTCCACCCGGTTTCGTGTATTTTTTAAACGGAACTTTAGGCTATAAGTGACTATAATGTGTAGTGGTTGCAGAGTGAAGATGTTTTTCACGGGGACACGAAGACTGCTGGTCAAATTATGCGTGGACCGGTGCTTCTGTCACTCGTCTGATAATTTGCTGCGCAATTTATGAAGGAACCACGGACCGACAGAAAAAGAAAACAAACGTTTTTGCAATCAGGAGGAAATACACGTGAAGTTGATCTGTTTGCATCTCTCCAGCGTGTGTTGCTGGCCTAGCCTAAGTAAATATCTGTCTATAGCCTACCTGTAATATCTGTCTGCAGCTTGCTTGCCAGCATTTCACAGTACTTCGCAAAAGTTGTGAAATATAACTGCATGTCGGTGACTACATAAAATGTTGGCTACATAAAGAAATGCGTAATACGTGTCGTGCTTAAGATGAAACCAGCAGTTTTTCAGCAGGAACATGTGAGGAGGACCTGTCTCTTAATTGATGGGGTGGTTTCACATTTTTTTAAAACAAGTCAATAGTTTTACAATGTTTCAGTCAAGCTTTGGTTGTTTTAAATACAACTGGTGTGCAAGTAGTGGATCAACTTTGATTTGCTGTGCTGCATATGGGAGAGAGCAATATATGCACATAGTAAATTATATAAAGTAGTCCTATTAAAATATTGAAATAGCTTAGTCTACCTTTGAAAAAGTATTGAAGGGAATCCAGACCAGTACACATGTTTGGCAAGTAGCCTAGGCTACTACAGATACAGGTCAGATACAGTCGGTCTCAGCCAGTAGCACAACCAGATATGTACAGCCAGCCATATGTACATTTATAGCTGTGAAGGTAATTCATACACAATTATTGTCTTTCGCCAAAATATATTTGGTAACTTCTGTAGACATCTAAAATGGGGTGGGTGTTCAAATTAGTAGAAAAAAATGATTGCATAAAACAGTTTTAAGTTGTCGTATGTATCTTTTTTGCCGTGGTATAGTCTTAATTTTTCCATTTAGATGTCTTAAAAAGGTCTTAAAAGTCTTTAAATTTGGACTTAGAAAATGTGCAGATACCCTGGGAACGTTCTTTGAGTCATGTTAAAAACTCGAGCAGAGAAAAATCGGTTCTGGGGATGTTTGCAGAACGTTCTTTGAACCATGTTTTGAACTCTAGCTGAGAAAAATCGTAGCCTACTAAGCGGGCACTGAGTATGATTTGGTTTGGGAGATATATCAGCTCACAATAGGAGAGAGATCAAGTGCATGGATCAAATCTAATTGTCATTCATTTATTATTAATATTCATCATGTCCTCTGAAAAGATATTCGAGCCCAAGCAGCTTGTCTGACTGGACGTCTCTTCGAGCCCTGCTGGACCCTTGAGCTCTTCAATGACCAGGTGGACGAGACGAAATGTCTCCTGGGCACTGAGGGTGAGACGCCGGACATGATGTTTCAGCTGGTCCCGGGAGATGTAACGCCGGACCATATCCTCGTCCGTCACCACCTCCACTGTGGTCGGGTCTCTGGCCCTGACAGCCGTGATGAGGAGCTGGAGGTCCTCCCGATTACAGGCCAGCACTGCCCTGACCAGAGCAGACTTAAAGGCGGCGTACTTTGAGTGGGCCTTGGTCCGCAGAGCAGCATCGAAGCGATGGATCCAGTGGAAAATGTCCAGCCTCACCACCATTCCGTCGTCCACCCAAGACTGGAAGAGTGTCTCCACGCCGTCGGACCCTGTGCCTTGCAGCATCCCCGCTCGATGTATAGGATCTCGGGTACGGCTTGATTTGTGAGCTGGGACCGCTCCAACACGCCACGGCACATAGGCCCCAGCTTCTCCACAGACTTCACCCCACGCCTTGCGGTCAGCACGGCCGGAAACCTGGCCAGATGAGCCTCGCTCAGCTGCTGCAGAATGAGACGTCGCCCCACGCCAGCCACCGACCCTTGGGTCCACTCTCTCCAACCCTGGCAACCTTGAGGCACGGTCCGCAGGAAACCACGTCTGGCAGCCTTGAGGCACGGTCCGCAGGAAACCACGTCTGTCGCAGATGTGACGTACCTAAAACACATATCGGACAGAGATGTAGGGAGGAAGAGAGGGAGGGAGAGAGAGAGGAAGAGAGGGAGAGGGAGGGAGAGAGGGAGGAAGAGAGGGAGGGAGAGAGGGAGGGAGAGAGAGACATCAAACATCAAACACAGATCAGCGTTCATGAGTGTTAAGTAGTCAATACTGATGTATGTATTACTCTAAACATAGTGTGAAGAGACTGACCCGGGTGTAGTAACCAGATTTGGAGAGGTGTGTGTTGCTGCCGGCCCCAGCACACTTAGCACCACGCGGACACTTCAGGGAGTGATGTGGCGCTCGATGACACTGAAATACATACACATATCGTTGTTAGTGTGAGTTAGAGCTTTTACGTTTTTATTGGGTATTGCAGTGTAGTTACAGAATGCAATGTACTCTTTGTCAAGAATGTAGTGCCGAAAGCGCTTGAGCGACTTGGAGGTGATGTCGCTCTCCCTCATGAGCAGCCAGAGGTGTGGGCCTCCTGTGCCATCTTCCGCTCCACAAGGGTTTGCCTGGTGGCGCTTGTACCACTGCCACATCTCGAGGAACGTGAAGGACCTGAAGCGGCCCATGCCGTAAACGGCCTTGTCCACTTTCATCTCGAGGAACCTGAAGAGGCCTATGCCGTATTTCAGCAGGCTGTCCTGCACCCACTCCTTGTTTGTAGCCACGTTTGTATATACTTATACTTATGAGGTGACAGCAGTCCAGGAAAGTCACTGGATGCATGCGCAGCTGTCAGGAGGCCAATACAGCACAAGGAATCCTGCGGCAGGAGTCAGGTGGACAAACAACGTCGTGCCGCTATGACGTCGCCTTTCAAAACAGAAGTTGAAATTTATATAGCCACTCCTATACACTGATTGGCTCGCCCCTGAATGCCAAGAGCCACTTGCGATGGCACTACCGGGCTAGACAAAGGGCGTGGCCCTGGTCCTGTTACATTCAGTAGGCTATGTCAGAGTCCTTTCAGGCAAGTCCGTCCACTCGGCGGCCATATTGCAAAGCTTTTTGGGCACTAATCGGGCATCTATTTCGGCAGAAATGCACGTGCGCAAGGCTTCACGACACCAATCTTGCTCCAGCGGCGAGATCACAGCACATGATTGGCACGATGTCTTCACAACACAGCACATGATTGGATTAATATATGCACAACACAACACATGATTGGCTCAATGTATTCACAACACAGCACATGATTGGCTCAATGTATTCACAACACAGCACATGATTGGCTTAATGTATGCACAACACAGCACATGATTGGCTCAAGGTATTCACAACACAGCACATGATTGGCTCAATGTATTCACATGTCGACGGTTTGCCGCGGAAGGGGTGTGATATGCGTTACAAACTAGCCCCATGCATTTCTATGGAGGATTTTCTGAGTGCTGTGTCTCCTCATTAGAAAGTCTCTGGCTATGTTTGCTATTTCTGGCCCGCTGTGGCATGATTGCAGTCTCTGAGAACTAGCAAAATGAGTTTTGGCTATGGCTATGTTTGCTATTCTGGCCAGTTTTGGCTAACCTGACTCGCCAGATGAATTTCGTTCCACCTAGCTCCACTCATCCATCTGGGATCGATCCATTGGAGTGGTGCTTCAGAAGGCTGGGCCTTATCAAAAAATCCTTGCATATGATTGGATAAGCCACTTGTCCGTCATCTATTGACGTGCTACTTCAACCACTCACATCGAAGCCAACCCGTGACGCTGAGAACAGTCTCACAGCCGCTTCTACGCTACGTCACATGTATGAAACTCCCGCCCTGCGTCCTGATTGGCTCTACCATACAATCTGGTGCTGAAATCACTCTCAACGGAAGCGATCCCAGATGGATGTGAGTGAAGCTAGGCGGAACGAAATTCATCTGGCGAGAGTCAGGTTAAGTTTTGGCAGCCTCTGTGCATAAGTGTATGAGTTGTTATGGTGAGTTCATTGTAGTAGTGTGGACCCCGTACAGCAAACAACCACACAGCACTTCTGACTTTAAAGGAGAAGTTCGGTGTGATATAGTCAAGTCAAGTCAAGTCAGTTTTATTTATAAAGCGCATTTAACATGCACAGAGTGCAACCCAAAGCGCTCCAACAAACAAGACACATAACAAGACAAACGATGCCGGATGGAGCGGCGTAGTCGCCAGCGTGCCCATGACATCAAGACATGACAAATACATTTAAAAAATAACAAATACAAAAAATGCTGGACGGAGCAGCGTAGTCGCCAGCGTACCCGTGACACCAAGACATACAAGACAGACAACAAAACAAATAAACAAATAAAAAGTTTTAAAAAATATATATATATATTTAAAAAGTGGGAAAAGTGATGTTAAAATTAGTCCAATTTCCAAACCAGCTGAAAAATGTCCAAGGGCAATGATGATCCGTGAAAACTGCGCACAGAGCTGTGTCTTCACATGCAACGCCAACAAAGTTCTTTAGCAACTGACCAACCCGGTGAATTCACTGGCAGTCTGAAGATAACGTTAACGTTAGGCCTTGTAGACTGCAGTCTGGAGATCACTGGAAGCACAGTCTGAAGTAGTGGGCGATCGTGTAGATGGACTTTTAACAGCGGCCGTTTGTTGCTCCGTGAGATTGCAGCTCTTCACCGTTAACGTTAGTCTGCAGTTGGCATAACAGCTCGGCGGCCACGGCAGATCTTTCACAGAGTAGCCTAGGTCCAGCTGTCCTGAGAGATCCCCTCGACCAGACAGTGAAGTGCAGCACCGCTCACGGATGGATGGAAGGATGTCAGGCCCAGTTAGTCTGCAGTTGGCATGGCAGCTCGTAGGTCAGCAACAGCTCGGTGGCCGCGGCAGATCTTTCGCAGAGTAGCCTAGGTCCAGCTGTCCCGAGCGATCCCCTCGACCAGACAGTGAAGTGCAGCACCGCTCACGGATGGATGGAATGATGTCCGATGCCCAGCTAGGGCAAAAGCTAGCCATAGCAAGCTCCCAATGGACAAACGTCAATGACATCAGCTGACTTAGAAGCAGTAAAAAGGACTAAGAATAACACGAAAACTATAAAAAAAAAATTAAGTAAATAAATAGGGAAAACATTTAACTAGACAAACCAATACAAAAAATAAACATGACATTACATAAAATTACGAACATTACATAAAAACAAACAAAAACATGACGCCAGACGGAGCGGCGTGTCTCGCCAGCGTCCCGTAACCTAGCAACATAACAATATAGACCTAAAGTGTGTTGAAACATGATACCGAGTGTGAACGTATGTCTCATAGCTCATTTCGGCTTGTCCCCTGCAATCTGAAATCTAGCGCTAGTTAGCCGATGCTACCAACAGGTTTTCAAAGGGGGTGTCTCGGGCATCGGCCTAGCCATGCAAATAAATCACTGTTTTACACCATTTACGAGGCTCAAAGTAGCTCCACACTTCATTGGTAGACTTCCGAGGGCCCTAACATTTAATTTTTAGTTAATAGTTTAATTTAATAGTTTATTTACAAGACTATTTATACAGACAGTACCTTCAGGAAGTTTACCGTTCGCTGCCATCTTGAATTTAGTCACGATAAGTCGAGCGACGAGTACGAATGAACAGGTATGAAAAGGGATCAGATTCAAAAAATAATTCAGTGGAAATGCATGGATTCCAGTTGCTGCTACTGGAAGCAAATAAGCCAAAATGTAATCACTCAGTTAATTATACTAGCCTACCTATTCATGGGTTTCATCAGGTCCCTTTCCACAGGTGTATTAATCAAGCACCATGCAGTCTGCATTGAGGTGCTTGATTTTATACACCTGTGGAAAGGGACCTGATGAAACCCATGAATAACCATGACAGTAGGCTATATTCTTATCATAGTCTGGGAGCCAAAGGCCAGAATCTTGGTGAAGATGGTTTTGTTGGTTAAAGTTTTTTTTCTTTACAGTTTCTTGTTGCTAGGGGTTACTCAATAAGAATAGGGAGGGTGCCCAGTGATATCCCTTGGACAGTTACCTATTTTCAGCTCTACAGTTGTCCTTTTCCTGCATGCTACATTGTGACCAACTTAAAATTGTTAGATTCAACTTTTGCCTTTGACTATCCCCTCTGGACATGTCTGAAGTCAACTGAGGGAGCCAAAATGGTCATCACTCTTCTGCAGGACAACATGGGGTCTAAACACATTTTGGGTCACTGTGTAGACAACTTAAAAGCATTAGATCTGTATTTTCTGTTTCTGCAGGACAACAATGTGTAGACAACTTAAAAGCATTAGATCTGTCTTTTCTGTTTTAATCCCCTTATAACATGTCTGAAGGTTTTTTTTTTTTTTTTTTTAAGTGACTAACTTCAGGAGCTTGAATTGTCAGGTGTATCAAGTGCAGGCAAACATAATAGAGGTAGAGATCCTCGGGGAGACCAGGACATGGACCCCATATAACCATAAACTGTGACGCCATGACTACCTAATAGCTGGACCCCATATAACCATGAACTGTGACGCCATGACTACCTAATAACTGGACATCATTCTTACAGTATTAAAACCTCTTAATGGATCTGACACAAGTATTTATGTAAGGGTGTAAAGTATGTAAAGTATTTATGTAAGGGATAACATCCACCGAGGTGTCCTGGTGCGGAAATAATGAACAAAAGGGGAGACAGAGGCAAAGACCTCCCCAATGCAAAACAGGAGTTTTCTCCACCCTGCCAGCCAATCAGAAAGTGGTATTTCTTGTCTCTTAGGGATACGATTTCAATAATACACCTTGTAGTTTCTTTTAAAAGTTTGATTATTGTGTGGGTGTTTTTGTATTTTAATTAAATACATTTTTCACATCAGTATTTTGTATTTTATTTTGTTACATTTCATGAGCCATTGCACCTGTGAAACTATGTATTTTCGTTGGACATTTGATTTCTAAGAGGTATTTTACATTCGATGAGCTGAACAAAGAAATAGAAAGCTTTCCTTTCAAACATTCAGATAAAACTAACTGTCCTCATAAAATTCCTATGACTTTTCGATGGAATGGAAGTATAGGTGGTAATGACCATGAGAATTGGAGTCTTGTACGATTCCTCCCCCTCATCATTGGTCGTCATGTTCCAGAGATGACCAGACGTGGGAATTAGTGCTTGAACTCAAAGACCTGGTCGAATTGTTGTCAACCCCATTTTTCACTGCAGAGTCCCTTTGCTATTTGCAATCTAAAATATCAGACCACAGACAGTTGCTTCAGACGGTTTTCCCTGATTATAAGTTGCGTCCCAAGCACCATTTCATCGAACACTATCCCCATTTCATCGAACACTATCCCTATTTCATCGAACACTATCCCTATTTGATCGAACACTATCCCTATTTCATCGAACACTATCCCCATTTTAATCGAACACTATCCCTATTTGATCGAACACTATCCCCATTTGATACAGACGTTTGGGCCTCTGATTGGACCTCTGATGACAAACACTCTTTTTTTAAGAGAGTTGTTCGTGATGCCAGTTGGTGTACATGAGTTGGTGAAATTGAAGGATCTGCAAATGTAAATCAGGTTTCTAGGCCAAGTATACTTGTGTATACAAGGAATTTGGTCTCTGCATTTATCCCATCCGTGAATTGATTTCCCCTTAGGGATCAATAAAGTATCTATCTATCTAATTAGTGCACAGCGCACACAGTGAGGTGAAGCACACACTAACCCGGAGCAGTGAGCTGCCTTGCTACAGCGGCGCTCGGGGAGCAGTGAGGGGTTAGGTGCCTTGCTCAAGGGGCACTAGAGCCGTCGCTACTGGTCGGGGTTCAAACCGGCAACCCTCCGGTTACAACCGCAAAGCCCTAACCAGTAGACCACGACTGCCCACTGGATCTCAATGACTTCGTGCCACTTGTGTCATATATCGTTCAGGGCCGCGTGTTAGTCACTCCCAGGTCATTTTCGCTTAACTCATTGAGTGCCAAAAACGTAATGCGTTGAGTGCCAAAAGCGTAATATTACGTTTTTAGCTTTTTTTTAATTACGAAACTAGACACTCTAACACACCTTATATGTGATTTTGGGAACTCTGTGATGAATGGAAATGAAATATATGACGATCGAAAACTCATGAAAATGCACAATCTGGACATTTTATCATAACTCGGTTGCCGCTTTGGGTCGAATCAGTGACGCATGCATGTCATCTCAAAACCAGGCCATTTTCGTGGGTCTATCACTAGGTGGCTGATCCCTTCCCGGAAAGTTTACAGGCAACACTTCATATTTCATGAAAGACGTTATATCTCCATTTCTAGAAAAAAACAGCGATTTTGATAAAAACTAGCCACTGTTTAGCTTGGGATTTCTCAGGAACAGAGGTGTGTAGAAATACACGGTTTGCACCCACTGAGAGCTTAAAGTCTCACCTGTTAAACGAGCCATTGTATGTGTTCATAGCTATAACACAGAATATGCTGTGGCTGTACAAAAATCATCAACAATGGTCTAGATTGCTGGCACTCTAGGACAAAGCTTCCGAAAACAGCTTGGCATTCAATGAGTTAATTGAAGCTTCTGTAGGTGATTTTTTTTCATTCTGCTCTGATAAAAATGTCATATATTGACAGTATCAAATGTATTGGAAATGTCCTGAAAAATCACTGTTCTTATTGACAACTTTGACCCTTAGCAACTTACCTGAGTATAATATGCACCCCTCACATATAATTCACACCCCCAAGCAGTTTGCGCTATGGCATAAACGTTTTGTTTGACTTAGTCTTGGTGATTAAATGATGGGGATATGTATCATAATAGAACAAAAGCTATTGCCAAACTTCCCATTTCAACACTAAGATAACTTTTCCTTGCACTGAGCTGTTACAGTCCACGGTAACTGAGCTTATTGGTGTCCATGGTAACTGGGCTTATTGGTGTCCATGGCAACTGGGCTTATTGGTGTGCTGTAGGTGCTTAAAAGCAAAATAGCAATTCATGTTTCCTATATATTTTCTCTTTTTCAGTTATTTCAGTTAGTTTTGTAGACGTGATGCTGCTTAGAGTCATCATATCAGAAAAAGAAATTAGGCGACTCTCAATTGAGAGCGTACCGCCAAGTATTGATGGGCTGTATGAAGTTCTACAAACAACCCTTGGCCTGAGAAGGGGGTTTGTTCTTCAGTTCGCTGACCCAGACTTCGACAATGAATTATGCAACTTGACGGACATTGGGGATCTTCCCAAGGAGCGGGCCACATTGAAAGTTGTGTGTACAGATGACCCATTCCTGCCTGATTGTACGCTAGAGGTATATAGTCAGCCATCTGTGAGCAGTCAGCCATCTGTGAGCAGGAGTCCAGTTTGGCCTGACCATTTCCCTATCCCCCTATTTCAAATTCCACATGATGGAGAACTGCAGTTGGCTGAGGGAAATCGTCATTACTTGCGAGATGGATCTCTGATAAGGACTCAAAGGGTAGCAGACAATATGTCCAAGATTACAGCGTATCCTGAAAAGAATCACTACGAAATTGTTGCCAAGGCCCTTGTAGAGAAACACCCATGTCTGAAGCAAGTAGGACAAGAGAAAGGATGGTTTGCCTGGTTTTATAGTTTAAGATTCAAATTTGGCAACTATGGGCATAAATTGGCTGAAGCAGGATGCCCAGAAGTGATCGTTAACAAAAGAAAGGGCAGTGCTGAAAAAGGGAAGCTTCTAAAGAAATCGAAGAAGGGGGAAATAAACTACTTACCTGATCCATCTGAAGGCCATTTTACTGAAAGCGGAGAAGAGGAACAAAATGCAATGGTGATGGAAATATAAAAAAGGGAACCTGACTGGAATATCCTTGATGACTTGATGGTCAGAACCTTCTCAGTCCGTCGACAGGAAGTGGTAGGAAACCAGCCCCTCATAGCAGATGGCTAGCACTGTTTACCGAGAGACATGTAATTGGTTACAGTTTTTGTGTTTCAGCCTAGGTAAGAAAATTGGCTAAAGGTTAATTGGCTAAAAATATGATGCTGGAAAAATGAAAAATAATGTCAGTGCTATATGCATCCTCTGCTGTCCCTTGAGACGGTCCTATGCCACCCTGCTATGCCACCCTGCTATTGCTCCTGTGTCCTGTGCCACCCTGCCATTGCTCCTGTGTCCTGTGCCACCCTGCTATGCCACCCTGCTATTGCTCCTGTGTCCTGTGCCACCCTGCCATTGCTCCTGTGTCCTGTGCCACCCTGCTATGCCACCCTGTCATTGCTCCTGTGTCCTGTGCCACCCTGCTATTGCTCCTGTGTCCTATGCCACCCTGCTATTGTTCCTGTGTCCCGTGCCACCCTGGCATTGCTCCTGTGTCCTGTGCCACCATGCTATGCCACCCTGCTATTGCTCCTGTGTCCTGTGCCACCCTGCCATTGCTCCTGTGTCCTGTGCCACCCTGCCATTGCTCCTGTGTCCTGTGCCACCATGCTATGCCACCCTGCTATTGCTCCTGTGTCCTGTGCCACCCTGCCATTGCTCCTGTGTCCTGTGCCACCCTGCTATTGCTCCTCAGCTCTGTTACATGCCACTTCCCTGCAGTCTTGTGCCAGTGGCCCCCATTTGGCTATCACTTGTGCCTCGCCAGGTCACCGTCCCATGCAGGTCACTGTCCCATGCAGGTCACTGTCCCATGCCATTTGGCTAATACTTGTGTCTCCCCAGGTCATGGTGGAGTTCAAGAGAATTGTCACGAAAAACCTCCTTGAATCTTTCCTAGATGGGCTCGATTTCATGGTTCAGCCACTTCTTGATGCGTACAGAGTTGCATCTGTAAAAAACAGGCACGCAGAGACATTTTGGACAGCCTTGCAAGAGAAGCAAGGGGGGTGGGAGGGGAGGCGATGGTGAACGTGTCTGTTTCTCATTTCTTATGTTTCCTGTAATATTTTTGTCTCACTGCACCTTTTCTTGTCCTCCAGGACTCCAACAAAAGGATGAGGACGGCAGCCACACTTCAAATATCCGTCAGGATGTGTGATGGAAGATAGTATCATTTTTAAAAACAACTGTAGTCAAGGTCAAAATCATTACACCTCTTCATAAAATCGCTCAAAGCCTTGCCTGAGGGACAAGCTTTTGGTGTCCCTCAAAATGTTTTGGAGCAATTGGCATGTGTTTACTACTAGTGTCCAGGTCAGAGGCTGCCAAGGTCAAGGTGACGTTTATGCATTTCCTGGTCAGCAGAAAGGAGTTTAGCCAGACTGGCCATATATGGGAATTGGGAACTGCCACTCAGCTGACATTTGAACCATAGTCTTTCATCTCTACACACACACACACATACTCATGTCTGTTGGCTGCTGTTGTCTCAGGCCGGGTGTGTGATGTAAAGGCTCTCTACGTGCGTGTACACACATGTCTGTGCGGTGAGTGTGTGTGTGAAGGCTCTCTATGTGCATGTACACACTCATGTCTGTTGGCTGCTGTGGGTGTGTGTGGGTGTGTGTGTGTGTGTGAAGGCTCTATATGTGTGTGTACACACGTGTCCGTGTCCTTGTTGTTGCTTCAGCCGGGGTCATAATTAGGCCAACATGCCATCCTCCGCTTCACCTGGATATTGTTTCAAAATGAAAAAGTTAAAGCTTCTTAGGAACACTGTGTATGAGCGCCTCATCTCAAAAGATACACACTTTGTGTTTCACTGTTATATGTAATGATGCTGTGTATGCAATGATTGTAACAAAATAAATGGTTTTACTTAAAGTGGTGTATGCCTGACTATAACTAAACTAATAAGGTAAAGAATTTATATTTTTATAACATTTTAACTTGAGAAGTTATGTGAAAAACTAACTTGAACATACATACATTGAATTTCTTATTAATTGTAGTCTACACAATCCATTTCATGAGATTTTTTTACACTTAATTTGTCAAGATGAGACAACATCATTAAGTTGGATCAACGTAACACAACTTAAAACAATGAGCGCGGTTCCATGCAACGGTTTCGAGTCAGTCTATTGGGAATAAACCGAATTTGTGTGTGTCTTGTAAACACCTTATTCTGATTGAAATAAACCGAAAAAGGCCTTATTCGGTTTACTAATAAACCGTTTGCACACCCTAGCATATGCCTGTTTTAAAAAGGAATATTGGGTCATGAAAACACCTTATGACAATGACAAGGCAACTCTGTTAGCCAAATCTAGCCCCAGTTTCCGACCTCTGACTCACATTACATGACGTGAATGATGCGGAATGATGATGTTTCACTGGGAAAAAGGTTTTTCCGATGCTCATGTTCCAGTGTTGTAGTACTCGAGTCCGAGACTCGAGTCATTAGCTAAATTTAGAGACTCGTGACTTGACTTGGACTTGAGCACTGATGACTCGAACTTGGACTCGTGCATTCGCACTCGCGATGACTCGTCGAGGACTCAACTTTTTTTGTAATATATCATAAGGCTATAATTGTAGTATGTCATTAGGCTATATTTTGCTATATGATTTTAATATCTAAATTATTCGTAAATACTAATTTAGTTCAAGGGAATGTTAGGCTACTGCTTCGTGTCGTAGGCTACGTCGCAAGTCACATCATGTTCACATGTAAAGCAAACTAACGTTAACTTTAACACCAAAATGCCTGGAGATATGGCCGCCGCTTTTTCAATGTAGCAGGCTATTGCCAGGCAATATTAGTTCTCATACATGACATAACATTACCTAAGATTACACTCAGCCTAGGCTAAACAACACACACTGCTGCTGGATAGCTGATCATCGTGTTTTCCCTGACTGACGCGAGAAGCGAGGTTCCATTCATTCATTTTCATTCGGGGCGTGCCCTGCCGTGCTTCTGTCTGTTAATTTGCAGCAGGCTATTATCGGATGAAAGAAAAATAAACTAAACGTTTTCCCGATCAAGATATAGCATACTTCTTAATTTTGGTGTCATAAAATATAGAAGCATAACATTAAATTGCCTAGTAGAGTGTCCATGTAGTGTCAATGTAGGCCTACGTGTCTGCGCAAGTGAAACTGACAAACTGAACCTCTCGTGGGTAGGCCAGAAACAACTATATTTAAAACCACGAATGAACTGGATTACTGTTACTGTTGAAACGAGCGACTTGATAGCCTAATCACTGCACGAAAAAAAGGAAATAGCAACGTGTTCTATTTCTAACAGGTGAATATCGTAGCAAATATGGCGATGGCAGCTTAAAAAACATTTATTTCACTCAACTCGCTGAAATGAACGTGGCCTGTTGCACAAATAAATTAATTAGGCAGATGATCTACATCTTCGTTAACCTAAAGCTAGTTTTCATCTCTATTGTTGACGTGAAATATGTCTCCATAGTGTCAGTGAAGTGATAACATAATTATGCAGTTGCCGGTAGCCAGTGTTCACGTCACGGTAGTCAGAAAGAAGCTACCAAGACGGGCCCTGCTCTGTTTCTGTCCCTTCCAAACTGCGCTAAAATTGTGTAGGCTATTTAACAGCCAGACTTTTAAAAAATGCCCTTTTAGGCCTACTCCAACGTTCATCTAGCTCTTGTGAAGTATGAACTTCTACAACACTGCATATACAATTGTCAGCAGTCAGTAACAGCATAATGTGACTTAATGGCCTGTGTGATTGGGATGTGGATTGCTCATGTATTATGAGTAGGCCTATAGGCTGTGGTATAGCTATGGTATGGTATTCTCTCCGATATAATAAATACAACACATTGGGTTTGGCAAGAAATTTGGCAATACTACTTTCACGTGATGGCACCCCTGCTTGGAGACATAAGATTGTCCGTTTTGCTTTTAAGGATTTCATCTGCAATGGAAAAGCATGGAAAAGCATGTAGGCTATGCTTACTTTAGTGTTGGACTTGGACTCGACTTGATCAATAAGGACTCGACGTGGATCAATAGTGACTTGACTCGGATGAGTAGTGGACTCGACTCGGACTTGACTTGGATTTTTTTTTTTATGACTTGGACTTGACTCGGACTTGAACACTGAGGACTCAAACCTGGACTCGGACTCGAGGCATAGTGACTTGACTACAACACTGTTATGTTCTCAGCGTCACGGGTTGGCTTCGATGTGAGTGGTTGAAGTAGCACGTCAATAGATGACGGACAAGTGGCTTATCCAATCATATGCAAGCATTTTTTAATAAGCCTTCTGAAGCACCACTCCAATGGATCGATCCCAGATGGATGAGTGGAGCTAGGCGGAACAAAATTCATCTGGCGAGAGTCAGGTTAATTGACATATGCCTGAACAAGTGAAATACAGGTGGAAGACCCTGAGGATGCTAGCCTGGCGGGCCATCCTATATCATTGAAATGTATAGTCTGGAATCGAATCATTCACCTGCTTAATCCAAGGGGCGGGCAGAGAATTGTCTTTTAAACGGCCTAGGCATGCAATAGGCCAGCGCTACGACCATATCCGTATCCGGTCGGCAAAACGGCAAATACATCCTTCTTCGAAAGGAATGACTTAAGTGCATTGTGTTGCTCTACTTTCAAAGAAAAGCACAAGTCCAACTCCTCCAAAGTTGACGCCAACGCCAATTCAAACAACCGCTCTTCGTTCGCCATAGCCACCTTCCTTGTTGTTCACCGTCGCAGGATGTCGTTATCCTGTTAAGCCCGCCTTAAGACTCTCTAACGAAATAGAGCGCTGTGATTGGAGAACATCCACGGTGTTAAGCCAATAAAAATTCCTATGGTTCGATACTAGACGTACAGGCTGAGCAAATTAATTTGCCGCCACTAGGTTGCGTCTAGATTTCTAGGCTATGAGGATGCTGTATTATTCAGCCAAAAGAGCGAATTCCACCCGCAGAGATTTACGTCATGACGTTGGGAGCTTATTTGTAGGCTATGTCGCTGACTTATTCGGAGTATTGTCGATTGCTATGTAATCAGGAATATGCTCAAAACGTGACATTCTACTTGCATGTTAAACGGAATATTGACATAATCGTAATTTGGGCAATAAACTGATTCAAACATGGCAACTGCCATGTTAACTGGCTGCGTTGATGACGTTTCACGTTTGATGACGAGTCTTTAACAGATGCGGCTGCTTGCAGATTTGTCACTTTCTGATATAAACTAGAAACGAACACAAATATGCATGACATGTTAAAATGTCAAAATTGTCTGTAGTACTACATGCACTGGACCATGAATATGCCACCCAAAACACAAACACCTTAATAGCATAAATTAACTCCATGTGGGCATCGAACCACTAATAAGTTGAACTGCTTGCTTGATAATCAGACGTCTACCTGCTTGCACCACGAATCGGCACAAAGAGAAATTGACTTGACTTGTACGATTAAAAGAAGTCAGCTAACGTTATTATCATTGTAACAAGTTAACATAGCTGATCATGTTATCTGGCTACCGTGTTATCTTGCTACCGTTGCCCAAGCCATTTAGTAGGCCTTCAAAGTATCTTTTCACTGAGGTTAGGCTGTAAAGAGGCACACGATCGCCAGCAAATAAATCAAATAAAAATGTGTTGCCTAATTGTGTATCCTTTTGTCCAGCCTATTCTTTGAAGAATTCAGTTCTTGAAACGCACTGCAATGGGCAGGAGAAGTCTATAACGTGTCCATATTTTACAAAACATTTGTGTACAGGGAGAGTCAAAACTCTTAGGCTTATAGGCTATTAACGTTAATGTTGCGGACACGTAAACATGGGTTAGCTCTCGTTCACTTCGCTTACTTCGGCAACTTGTCTCCGAACCAACCAGCGAACAGAGGGCGTTCCTGAGAGCGATTACGAAAGTTGCAAGCCTATCGTTAATGTTGTGTCCCCCGTGATTAACATATGGTGCATTCAGAGCACCTCAGAATGACAAGGACCGCCCCCATGGCTACTTTGTTTTTCCGACAGCAAGTGTTCAAGTGCTTTGCCATCGAATGTGTGACAAACACGGATGCCACAACAAAGGTTAAAACATACACTCACTAATCCTAAACAAACAACTGTATTTGCTTAAAATATAGTGTAAGATGCTCGTGAAAGAAAGATATGCAGCTTTTCAAGTGATAAAAAGGGCAAATTCCCAAGTTCACATTAAAACTGTTGGACATGAAAGGCCACATGGACTACAAACGAACTACAACGTGACGACAAAAGTGATGACGAGCCCCTAACTGGGCAACTCTGTTAGCAAAATCTAGCCCCAGTTTCCGACCTCTGACTCACACATTACGTGACGTGAATGACGCGGAATGATGATGTTTTCACTCGGAGAAAGGTTTTTACGAAGCCCATGAACGCTAGGATAGGTCATTACCAAACGTTAGTGATTGAACTCCAATGATTTCAAATTTCAGACAAGCGTCCACCAACCAGGAAATAAACGTTTGCCAATGGATCTAGGCCAGACTCTCTGCGAAGTCAGGCGAAGACTAGGTGGCCACACGCCACACCTAGGAGAGCCTCATAGATATATACACTATGTATGTGTATATATCTATGGGAGAGCCTGACCAGCAGTCAGTGAAACGTTTGAAACTTAACCATGATACTTTGAAGACCTACTGGCTGCCATGTAACACCGGCATGAAAATGTGCTCACTGAGTTAAAATGATTTGCAAAACTGTATAAAGTTGACAACAAATATATTTAAGTTGTATCAACTTAACTCAACTTTAAACAATGAGTTGAAATGATTTGCAAATAAGTAGCCTTATCATTTTGGGGCAGCAGAGTAACTTAAATTTGAAGTTGAATCATATTATTATTTTTTCAGTGCAGTATGTAGTTTGTAACAAAATAGTTATTAACGTATTTGTGCCCACCTCTGCTGCCAGCATTGTCATTAAAACAGCCCCGTTTCCTATGCTACTGACTTCCCTTATAATTAATAATTTAAAACGCGTTTTCACTGCCGACTGCCAAGACGCCGGTGCGCCCTCAGCGGTCCAGTGGCATCTCGCGCTGTGCGTGCACAATATAAAACTTGAATTCAGTTCAACTCTATCATAGACAATATCTGCCCTACAAGGTTTTCGGTCGAGGAGCCGCTACTGCTTCCTGATACCCGACGCAGAGACTTATTCACGAATGCCACCGAGATAACTTCACATTACAAACTCAATTTCCCAGAAATCCCCGGTAGGCCTATTGCGTGTCTTGAAGTCTGTCCAATCAGTGATGTCCAATCTCGGAGTCGCCACATTAACTTGCCTCTCCCGGCTCTTGTAAATAACTAATAATTTATTGTCAGTGTATCTGCGGAGTTGAACATCACGTGTCATGGATATTGCTGTGGCGAGAAGAACTATCATGATGGATCTCGGTGAGCAAGTGGGACAAAAAGCCTATTCGCTAACCCTACCCACCGAATTTGTGAAGGCGACATTTCAGCATGTAAACAGCTCCAAAAAGCGGCGCGACTGACAGCCGATGACAGCCAGCTGATATTTTGACAGTCTATTTATAGCATGGTTTACTTCCACCGGAGGGTACAAATGGTGAGGAAAGCTTACTAGATTAGCCTAAGACTATTTAGGCTAGGCTATAATATATTATGCATGTAGGCCGAGTTGTAGTATAGTGAACACTTCATAGCCCTAACAGTTATAACAAGTTGAAACACTTAGCCTAGGCCTACATCACAACTGCCACAGCTCATTCGTGGGGTTTAAAAATAGGCTCTAGTTGTATACACAAAATGGACGTTTACACTTTGACCATTTGTGCTTCATTTGGAGACATCTCTAATCTGACCAGGCGAACCGTGGTTTTAACTGCTAATTATATGAAACATAATTAAACATACCACCCTACACATGTTCACAGGAGTATGGGCAGACCGCACAATTATGCACGAGGCGGCATCCTTGGGTCGAGTGTTGCAACTGAAACAACTGATCGACAGCGGAAGCAATATCAATATATTGACGGTGGATAACATCACGCCGCTTCACGATGCGTGCATGCACGGGAATTCGCATTGCGTGCGTCTACTGCTACAGGCTGGTGCGCAGGTAAGATGAGGTCCCCATCACTTCACAACAACATTCATATAATATGGCTCAAGATCATATAATACGGCTAAAGAGCTCTCCGAAACAACAACATTCATATAATATGGCAACAACATTCATATAATATGGCTGAAGAGCTCTCCGAAACAACAACATTCATATAATACGGCTAAAGAGCTCTCAGTAGCCTATGCCATACTGCTGAATGTGTTATAATGACATTGTAATGCAGGTTGTGAACAGTGTGATGACCCAACATAACATGAGATTCTCATTTGAGTGTGTGTGTCCAGATTGAAATAAGGAACATCCATGGTAGTACGGCCCTGTGTCACGCATGTGCAGGAGGCAATGTGGAGTGTGTGAGGTTGCTGCTGGACTATGGAGCTGAGGTCAACCCAACGCTTACTGCCCTCACATCCACACCCCTACACGAGGCCTGCTGTAGAGGTGTGTGTGTCAGGATAGCCATCCTCACTGTATATTTCCCACAATGTCACTCACAAGGTGGTTGTTAAAGTGTTTATGTCCCTTCATTGTGGCTTCATTACACAACACACACACACACACACCTGAGTGTTTGTTTCTAACATCCTTGAATTGTGTAAAGTTTCTCACCGAAGTCTGTATTTGTCTTTGTGGTCATAGGAAATGTTGAGTGTGTGAAGCTGCTCATCTCCAAAGGAGCTCGGCTGGAGACCTATGATGTCCACTTCGGGACACCACTACATCTAGCCTGTGCCAAGGGACACACAAAGTGTGCACGCGAGCTGCTCAATGCAGGTGAACTTCCATGTGGCTTATAGCTCCCCGAAAAACGGGAACTCCATGTTGAGAATGGAGTCATTGCTGATGTGTACCAGGAATGCCTGCTGTTGCACTTATGTTGTCGTGGGTAGGTGCATGACCCTTTTCGTCTATTATAGACAAATTGGATTAACCAAGAAAAATCAAAACTCATTTATGAAGTGAATAGATTGGGAAACGTTTGTAACACTTGCATTGCATTGCACTAACTTAGAAATCACTGGCATTACCAATCACATTGATCAGAGATTCCTAGCGTTACTTCCTACTTCATCTAAACTTTACAAACTGTGTGTGTGATCTAGTCTGGAAGGGGTGAATTTGAGGCATCAACTTGTAAAGCGCTTTCATGCTAAATTCATGCATTCTATTGGCCATTTGCCCATTTAGGAGCCAACGTGAACGCTTTCATGCTAAATTCATGCATTCTATTGGCCATTTGCCCATTTAGGAGCCTACGTGAACGCCAAGAGCTTCCACAACACAGCGCT
>NW_027468689.1:1084673-1094673 GCF_046254945.1 Alosa pseudoharengus
CATCACACACACACACACACAGACGCCTGATGATATAGGACAGGTCATCACACACACACACAGACGCCTGATGATATAGGACAGGTCATCACACACACACACAGACGGCCGGTGATGTTGTCCAGGCATGAGGGGAAGAGTGGCAAGGCTGCATCTGCTGCTCTAGTGAGCGGAACAACTGGACTGGAGTGGCTATTTTGGGCTATTTTGGGCTATTTTGGGCCTGCTGTTATTCTTTGCCTTTAGCGATGGAGTGGCCATGAGAAGAGATGCCTCTCTTGCTCGCCCTCACGCTTACAAACAGGAGCTATTTCAGTGGATGAGAGATGCCCAAAATAAACCCCTCTTAGCTGGAGCTGCTCAAATCAGTTTTTCCATGCACACACACACTTGACTTTATCAAAAGGTTTTGTTCCCATCAGTGGGAGTGTTGTTATTAGAGTGCTCAAGTCGTTTAGACAAGTCGGGATGGAGAGATCCTCGATGAGAGCCAGGAGGAGGGAAGGAAGTGAAGAAGAGAAGAAAGCGAGGGATGATAAAGAAGAGAAGAAAGCGAGGGATGATAATAGGATGTGAAGAAGAGAAGAAAGCGAGGGATGATAATAGGATGTGAAGAAGAGAAGAAAGTGAGGGATGATAATAGGATGAAGCAGGAATGAGAGGAATGTCTCAGGGCTGTTTTTACTTTGCTCTGCTCTGCGTGCGATTCTTTCCCAAACTTGGCGTGCGGGACACCAGAGGCTGAGATGGTTAGGGAGGGGGGAGGGGTGTGTGTGTGTGTGTGTGTGACTCGGGTGTGTGTGTGTGTGTGTGTGTGTGTGTGTGTGTGTGTGTGTGTGTGTGTGTGTGACTCGGGTGGGGGGGAGGTGTGTGTGTGTGTGTGTGTGTGTGACTCGGGGGGTGTGTGTGTGTGTGTGTGTGTGTGTGTGTGTGTGTGTGTGTGTGTGTGTGTGTGACTCGGGGGTGTGTGTGTGTGTGTGTGTGTGACTCGGGGGGGGGGGGGGGGATCTGGATAGGCTCCAGGAAGAGCCTGAACACTGAACATTCCGACCCAGCTACAGGTGGAATGCCAGTCAGAGGCGGGGATGAGAGGTCTTCCATGTGTGTCAGATCAATGTGTTACACTGACATGACAGACACACACACACACACACACATACACATAAAGCCACATTAGTGTGCTATCAAGGGTGCTATTCAACATCTTTTCACCACAAGCAATACATGGAGTTTTAAAAGATGATGCAGTTGAAAACAGAAGCTACAGACTTGGGTGTGATGGCAGACATCCCAATACTTTTGTCCATACAGTGTATTATATTATAATTGTAAATGTCTCATTGAAATGATGCTGAATTGATGCATTTTTTTATGTTAATTTATGGTTGTTTTAGCCAAATAAAAATGCTGTATCTACATATGACCTCTTTTTGTGTGCTGCATGTCTATTATTATGTCACAGGAGTGTGATGGTGTTCTGTTCTGAGTGTGATGGTGTTCTGAGTGTGATGGTGTTCTGTTCTGAGTGTGATAGTGTTCTAAGTGTGATGGTGTTCTGAGTGTGATGGTGTTCTAAGTGTGATGGTGTTCTGAGTGTGATGGTGTTCTGTTCTAAGTGTGATGGTGTTCTGTTCTGAGTGTGATGGTGTTCTAAGTGTGATGGTGTTCTGTTCTGAGTGTGATGGTGTTCTAAGTGTGATGGTGTTCTGTTCTGAGTGTGATGGTGTTCTAAGTGTGATGGTGTTCTGAGTGTGATGGTGTTCTAAGTGTGATGGTGTTCTGAGTGTGATGGTGTTCTGAGTGTGATGGTGTTCTGTTCTAAGTGTGATGGTGTTCTGTTCTGAGTGTGATGGTGTTCTAAGTGTGATGGTGTTCTGTTCTGAGTGTGATGGTGTTCTAAGTGTGATGGTGTTCTGTTCTGAGTGTGATGGTGTTCTAAGTGTGATGGTGTTCTGAGTGTGATGGTGTTCTAAGTGTGTTGGTGTTCTGAGTGTGATGGTGTTCTGAGTGTGATTGTGTTCTGTTCTGAGTATGATGGTGTTCTGAGTGTGATGCTGTTCTGAGTGTGATGGTGTTCTGAGGAGGTCTGAGTGTGATGGTGTTGTGATGGTGTTCTGAGTGTGATGGTGTTCTGTTCTGAGTGTGATGGTGTTCTGAGTGTGATGGTGTTCTAAGTGTGATGGTGTTCTGTTCTGAGTGTGATGGTGTTCTAAGTGTGATGGTGTTCTGTTCTGAGTGTGATTGTGTTCTAAGTGTGATGGTGTTCTGTTCTGAGTGTGATGGTGTTCTAAGTGTGATGGTGTTCTGTTCTGAGTGTGATGGTGTTCTGAGGAGTTCTGAGTGTGATGGTGTTCTGAGTGTGATGGTGTTCTGTTCTGAGTGTGATGGTGTTCTAAGTGTGATGGTGTTCTGAGTGTGATGGTGTTCTAAGTGTGATGGTGTTCTGAGTGTGATGGTGTTCTGAGTGTGATGGTGTTCTGAATATGATGGTGTTCTGTTCTGAGTGTGATGGTGTTCTGAGGAATTCTGAGTGTGATGGTGTTCTAAATGTGATGGTGTTGTGAGTGTGATGGTGTTCTGAGTGTGATGGTGTTCTAAATGTGATGGTGTTGTGAGTGTGATGGTGTTCTGAGTGTGATGGTGTTCTAAGTGTGATGGTGTTCTGAGTGTGATGGTGTTCTGAGTGTGATTGTGTTCTGTTCTGAGTATGATGGTGTTCTGAGTGTGATGCTGTTCTGAGTGTGATGGTGTTCTGAGGAGGTCTGAGTGTGATGGTGTTGTGATGGTGTTCTGAGTGTGATGGTGTTCTGTTCTGAGTGTGATGGTGTTCTGAGTGTGATAGTGTTCTAAGTGTGATGGTGTTCTGTTCTGAGTGTGATGGTGTTCTAAGTGTGATGGTGTTCTGTTCTGAGTGTGATGGTGTTCTAAGTGTGATGGTGTTCTGTTCTGAGTGTGATGGTGTTCTGAGGAGTTCTGAGTGTAATGGTGTTCTGAGTGTGATGGTGTTCTGTTCTGAGTGTGATGGTGTTCTAAGTGTGATGGTGTTCTGAGTGTGATGGTGTTCTAAGTGTGATGGTGTTCTGAGTGTGATGGTGTTCTGAGTGTGATGGTGTTCTGAATATGATGGTGTTCTGTTCTGAGTGTGATGGTGTTCTGAGGAATTCTGAGTGTGATGGTGTTCTAAATGTGATGGTGTTGTGAGTGTGATGGTGTTCTGAGTGTGATGGTGTTCTAAATGTGATGGTGTTGTGAGTGTGATGGTGTTCTGAGTGTGATGGTGTTCTAAGTGTGATGGTGTTCTGAGTGTGATTGTGTTCTGTTCTGAGTATGATGGTGTTCTGAGTGTGATGCTGTTCTGAGTGTGATGGTGTTCTGAGGAGGTCTGAGTGTGATGGTGTTGTGATGGTGTTCTGAGTGTGATGGTGTTCTGTTCTGAGTGTGATGGTGTTCTGAGTGTGATGGTGTTCTAAGTGTGATGGTGTTCTGTTCTGAGTGTGATGGTGTTCTAAGTGTGATGGTGTTCTGTTCTGAGTGTGATTGTGTTCTAAGTGTGATGGTGTTCTGTTCTGAGTGTGATGGTGTTCTAAGTGTGATGGTGTTCTGTTCTGAGTGTGATGGTGTTCTGAGGAGTTCTGAGTGTGATGGTGTTCTGAGTGTGATGGTGTTCTGTTCTGAGTGTGATGGTGTTCTAAGTGTGATGGTGTTCTGAGTGTGATGGTGTTCTAAGTGTGATGGTGTTCTGAGTGTGATGGTGTTCTGAGTGTGATGGTGTTCTAAGTGTGATGGTGTTCTGAGTGTGATGGTGTTCTGAGTGTGATGGTGTTCTGAGTGTGATGGTGTTCTGAATATGATGGTGTTCTGTTCTGAGTGTGATGGTGTTCTGAGGAATTCTGAGTGTGATGGTGTTCTAAATGTGATGGTGTTGTGAGTGTGATGGTGTTCTGAGTGTGATGGTGTTCTAAATGTGATGGTGTTGTGAGTGTGATGGTGTTCTGAGTGTGATGGTGTTCTAAATGTGATGGTGTTGTGAGTGTGATGGTGTTCTAAATGTGATGGTGTTGTGAGTGTGATGGTGTTGTGAGTGTGATGGTGTTCTGAGTGTGATGGTGTTCTAAATGTGATGGTGTTGTGAGTGTGATGGTGTTCTAAGTGTGATGGTGTTCTGAGTGTGATGGTGTTCTAAGTGTGATGGTGTTCTGAGTGTGATGGTGTTCTGTTCTGAGTGTGATGGTGTTCTGAGGAGTTCTGAGTGTGATGGTGTTCTGAGGAGTTCTGAGTGTGATGGTGTTCTAAATGTGATGGTGTTGTGAGTGTGATGGTGTTCTAAATGTGATGGTGTTGTGAGTGTAATGGTGTTCTGAGTGTGATGGTGTTCTAAATGTGATGGTGTTGTGAGTGTGATGGCGTTCTGAGTGTGATGGTGTTGTGAGTGTGATGGTGTTCTGAGTGTGATGGTGTTCTGAGTGTGATGGTGTTGTGAGTGTGATGGTGTTCTGAGTGTGATGGTGTTCTGAGTGTGATGGTGTTCTAAATGTGATGGTGTTCTGAGTGTGATGGTGTTCTAAATGTGATGGTGTTCTTCCCTCACTGTTCTGAGGGGGTTTTAGGGGGGTTCTAGGGGGGCTCTGAAGGGGTTCTAGATGCACGTTTAGGTCTCCACTCTTCCATCTGTTCCTCTTGACTAGGTGTGGCCCACTTGTTGCATTTTTGACCTGTACCTATTTTGTCCACTAGGAGGTGCCACAGCACTGTCATTCAGAGGTGTCTCACCCATTGCTTTGCCATATGTGTGTTAAAGGGTGTTTTGAGTCAGCAAGTGTGTGTGTGTGTGTGTGTGTGTGTGTGTGTGTGTGTGTGTGTGTGTGTGTGTGTGTGTACGAGGACAAAGGAGCAGTGTGTGTAGTGTTTTTATATGTCAAGTTTCAGTACAGTTAACAAACTAAGCAACGGATTGAAAAAGTTTATTAACTCCAACCCCTTGTACTCTGGTGCGCTGGAAGGGGGGGGGTAACAGAGCACTAGAGCAGAGGAAGGTAGACAGGGGTAAATAGAGAGGGGGGAGGGGTTACGGGTAAACGGAGGGGGGGGTAACGGGTAAACGGAGGGCCAGTCTGTGATGGTGTTAGTCTGTGATGGTCCAGTCTGTGATGGTGTTAGTCTGTGATGGTCCAGTCTGTGATGGTGTTAGTCTGTGATGGTGTTAGTCTGTGATGGTCCAGTCTGTGATGGTGTTAGTCTGTGATGGTGTTAGTCTGTGATGGTCCAGTCTGTGATGGTGTTAGTCTGTGATGGTCCAGTCTGTGATGGTCCAGTCTGTGATGGTCCAGTCTGTGATGGTGTTAGTCTGTGATGGTCCAGTCTGTGATGGTGTTAGTCTGTGATGGTGTTAGTCTGTGATGGTCCAGTCTGTGATGGTGTTAGTCTGTGATGGTGTTAGTCTGTGATGGTCCAGTCTGTGATGGTGTTAGTCTGTGATGGTCCAGTCTGTGATGGTGTCAGTCTTGCATTCCGGCTACAACCAGAGCGCCGGAAGATCAAAACCAGATGAAGTGGGGGATCCTCCACACACACTCTAGCACACACACACACACACTCTAGTACACACACACACACACACTCTAGTACACTAACACACACACACACACACACACTCTAGTACACTAACACACACACACACACTCTAGTACACTAACACACGCACACACTCACACTCTAGTACACTAACACACACACACACTCTAGTACACTAACACACACACACACACACACACTCTAGTACACTAACACACACACACACACTCTAGTACACTAACACACGCACACACTCACACTCTAGTACACTAACACACACACACACTCTAGTACACTAACACACACACACACTCACACTCTAGTACACTAACACACACTCACACTCTAGTACACTAACACACACACACACTCTAGTACACTAACACACGCACACACTCACACTCTAGTACACTAACACACACACACACTCTAGTACACTAACACACACACACACTCACACTCTAGTACACTAACACACACACACACACACACACACTCTAGTACACTAACACACACACACACACACACTCTAGTACACTAACACACACACACACACTCTAGTACACTAACTCACTCACACACACACACTCCAGTACACTAACACACACACACACACTCTAGTACACTAACTCACTCACACACACACACTCCAGTACACTAACACACTCACACACTTACAGAGTAGCCTTAATTGCTGAAGCAGCTGCAGTCATTAGATGTGTGTTTGGAGGGGGGGGTTCCTACAGTGTGTGCCACCCCTCCCTGCTGAACCCCCATACCAAGCCCACTTCTCTGTGTTCAGAACTATCTGAGTCACATCATCTCTTGTGTTTAGAACTATCTGAGTCACATGATCTCATCTGAGTCACATGATCTCTTGTGTTCAGAACTATCTGAGTCACATGATCTCTTGTGTTCAGAACTATCTGAGTCACATGATCTCTTGTGTTCAGAACTATCTGAGTCACATGATCTCTTGTGTTCAGGACTATCTGAGTCACATGATCTCTTGTGTTCAGGACTATCTGAGTCACATGATCTCTTGTGTTCTGTGTCTGATCAGAAGGTGACTGGAGGGTACAGGAAGTGGAAGAAATGCGTGATATTGTGTGTGTGAATATGCTACTGCACATGGGCCACTTAGACACACATGGGCAACTTATACACATCCAGACTGCACATGGGCCACTTAGACACATCCAGATTAGCGAGTGCACATGGGCCACTTAGACACATCCAGATTAGCGAGTGCACATGGGCCACTTAGACACATCCAGACTGCACATGGGCCACTTAGACACACATGGGCAACTTATACACATCCAGACTGCACATGGGCCACTTAGACACATCCAGATTAGCGAGTGCACATGGGCCACTTAGACACACATGGGCAACTTAGACACATCCAGACTGCACATGGGCCACTTAGACACACATGGGCAACTTATACACATCCAGACTGCACATGGGCCACTTAGACACATCCAGATTAGCGAGTGCACATGGGCCACTTAGACACACATGGGCCACTTAGACACATCCAGACTGCACATGGGCCACTTAGACACACATGGGCAACTTAGACACATCCAGACTGCACATGGGCCACTTAGACACATCCAGATTAGCGAGTGCACATGGGCCACTTAGACACACATGGGCCACTTAGACACATCCAGACTGCACATGGGCCACTTAGACACACATGGGCAACTTAGACACATCCAGACTGCACATGGGCCACTTAGACACATCCAGATTAGCGAGTGCACATGGGCCACTTAGACACACATGGGCCACTTAGACACATCCAGACTGCACATGGGCCACTTAGACACACATGGGCAACTTAGACACATCCAGACTGCACATGGGCCACTTAGACACATCCAGATTAGCGAGTGCACATGGGCCACTTAGACACACATGGGCCACTTAGACACATCCAGACTGCACATGGGCCACTTAGACACACATGGGCAACTTAGACACATCCAGACTGCACATGGGCCACTTAGACACATCCAGATTAGCGAGTGCACATGGGCCACTTAGACACACATGGGCCACTTAGACACATCCAGACTGCACATGGGCCACTTAGACACACATGGGCAACTTAGACACATCCAGACTGCACATGGGCCACTTAGACACATCCAGATTAGCGAGTGCACATGGGCCACTTAGACACACATGGGCCACTTAGACACATCCAGACTGCACATGGGCCACTTAGACACATCCAGAGTTGTGAGCGACTGCACATGGGCCACTTAGACACATCCAGATGAGCGATGGTGTATGACAGCTAAATGGCCTGACCATTTGTCTTAAGGGGGGTCCTTGTTTTCTCCTTAGTTGAAAAGAGTGAACTCAGCATCTCTCGCTCTCTCTCTCTCTCTCTCTCGCTCTCTCGCTCTCTTGTCTTTATCCATCTTTCCCTTGTCTCTTCTCTTCTCTTCTCTTCTCTTCCTTCATTTAGAGTTAAAGGCCCAAAGGGGAAGAACCTGACTGAACATAGAAAACTGAGAGAACTTTCAAATTCCTCCAAGATTTGTTGCATAAAAATCATCTTTTTTGTGGCTGTCATCTTATGAAACCTGATCAGCCTTTCTTGGTGTGGGTTTCTTTTCTTGGTGTGTTTTATAATCATTTGAATCCCTATTCATAGCAGTTCCTAGATGTTTCTTTTCTTGGTGTGTTTTATAATCATTTGAATCCCTATTCATAGCAGTTCCTAGATGACAGAAGGGAGCTGTTGAGCTGTTTTCTTGGTGAGCTCAGTGTTCTCTTCATAAAGACAGACTGGCTGTGGCTCCCTTTGATGCGTTCTCATTGTGTCGCTCCCGCGTGCCCAAAGCTGATCAAGTTTCATAACCTGTTTCATGTGGACGCATCACACACATCTTTGGATGACTGGCCACAAATGAGAATCTGACACAAAGTTCTGAGGTTACCCACAATTCTGTGCAGGAGGCAAAATGTTGAACGTCCCTTGAACTTTGGAGGGATATAACACGCACAGACACATGCACTTATGCCTACACACACACACAGACACACGGAACAACCTGTGCCTCAGGTCAGACATTTTCTCTCTCTGTTCCAACAAACCCATGCATTAGCCTTCTTTTCTTAATCACACACCGACAGACACACACACGCACACAGATGACAGGTTGCAGGTTGTAAACTATCAAGAACATACACACACATGTTTGTGGGTGTTTGTGTGTGTGTGTGGGTGGGTGGGTGTTTGTGTGTTAAGTAATAGCTCTCTCAGTGTGTCAGTAAGATGAGGAGGCGTGTCAGAGAGCCATAAAACACACACACACACACACACAACGTACCTCAAAAGTCACCACATACTGCATGCCAACAACAGCTTATGCAACACTAAATCTCTCACCCACACACACAGAGAGAGAGAGTCTGTTTCTGTGTGTGTGTGTGTTTCAGAGAGGCTTTGCAGGAGATTGTGTCAAACACGCTGCCATTGTAAGAGTTATGGGGCCATGTTGACCACATCTTACTGCATGCTGAAAGTGTGTGTATGTGTGTGTGTGTTTGTGTGTGTGTGCGTGTGTGTGTGTGTGTGTGTGTGTGTGTGATTATGCAAGTGTGTGTATGTGTGTGTGTTTGTGTGGGGTGGTGAGCGACGCAGAACTTCGAAAGGTTCACGCCGGCACCAAGGCAACGACGTATAGTCATTATGGGGTCGATGCAGAAGCATAAAACAGTTGTGGGAAAGTTTGGACTATTCCAAGGGCCCAGCACTGACATATACCTGTATACATACACCTCCTCTATTGCTCCTCTATACAAACACCTCCTCTATACATACACCTCCTCTATTGCTCCTCTATACATACACCTCCTCTATACATACACCCCCTCTATTGCTCATCTATACATACACCTCCTCTATACATACACCTCCTCTATACATACACCTCCTCTATTGCTCCTCAATACATACACCTCCTCTATACATACACCTCCTCTATTGCTCCTCAATACATACACCTCCTCTATACATACACCTCCTCTATTGCTCCTCTATACATACACCTCCTCTATACATACACCCCCTCTATTGCTCATCTATACATACACCTCCTCTATACATACACCTCCTCTATTGCTCCTCTATACATACACCTCCTCTATACATACAACTCCTCTATACATACACCTCCTCTATTGCTCCTCTATACATACGCCTCCTCTATACATACACCTCCTCTATTGCTCCTCTATACATACACCTCCTCTATACATACACCCCCTATATTGCTCATCTATACATACACCTCCTCTATACATACACCTCCTCTATTGCTCCTCTATACATACACCTCCTCTATACATACACCTCCTCTATTGCTCCTCAATACATACACCTCCTCTATACATACACCTC
>NW_027468689.1:1117173-1122173 GCF_046254945.1 Alosa pseudoharengus
TAGAATGCAATACAGTAGGCGCAGTGCTCATAATGCAATACAAGGAACAATCATAGTCAGAATTTTGTTAAAAACCGACAAAAAGGCAATGTCTGGTAAATTGTGATAGAAATACTGTAACTTTAAGGCCTAGGCCTACTCATTAAAATCAATAGAGAGCCTACTATATTGTAAATCAAAGCTTAAAGGAACCGTATGTAAGATTGTGGCCAAAACGGGTACTACAATCACTTTCAAATTACTGTAGAGCGATGTATCCCCTTCCCCTCCCCTCTGACTGGCAGTGTTGGCAACCGGATGACAAAACACTACTGACTTTGTGATTAGTAGATAGGTGGAGGGTGGCCCATTAGGCCAAAACACAACATGACAACATCAACATCAGTTGAGGGCTGCAACTTCACTTTTTAAATGACAATATCCTGGCCAGACTACTGTTGTCAGTGATATAAGTATTTGAAATGAAGATGATTTCTTAATGTCTAGTGACATATCAGGGCAATTTTATGATTAATTGAAATACCTGCTGGCCATTTCGGTGCCCTAAGTGAGTGGCTTTGAGTGAGTGACATTTAAATGATAACTCAAACACCTAACGTAAAATTAAAGGCCTATTATTTACAGACCATTACTGTGTATTTTTAAACATTAATTTCTGAAGAAATGCTGTTTTACTTATAAATGGTGCACTGTCACTTTAAGGGCATTGATCTTTACGTTGTCATAATGCCCTTTTGCCAGCTCTTGTTTACAAGCCTTATTTGTTTGAGTTACATTGATAGCACAATATTAACAATAATATGCACAATGTTAAGTTGTTTTAAGCAGCCTTCATTGCTTTGGAAATGGAAGTATGCAATGACATGTTGCTTCACATTTCGTTTTGCGAATACAAGTGAATTATGAGCCTGGTATCCACCTAGCTATCTGAATGGAATGCGTTTCAGTCGACTCAGCATATCATGTGCTTCGTGTAGCCTAAATGCTTGGAAAACGAATGATTGAAGACCCACCAATTCTAGTACTAGGTGGTGATTGAGAGAACCCAAAAGGTATCCAACTTGCATGTAACATCGTGTTAGTGCATTTTGACATTGTAAACGTTATTGATGAAGAGTGAAACGCAGTTTGCAGTAAAGCTACTATTCATTGGTTACATTTGGGTGCCCCCTCTGTCCTTTGGTGCTCAACGCAAAGTGTGTGATGCGCGTGGTGGGAGCGGTGGCACTGCCAGGCTACACAATCTTTTTCTGCATTTCTATCCCTTTATTCTCTTCAATTTAAGTTCACAGCACAAAGCTGACATGCACAACACCATAGTTTGTGTTTTATCAAGAATCAAAAAGATTAGCGTGGCACTACTTTAGATGTTTCATTAATTTACTTGTGCTATTTCGCGAGCTGAGAGATCTTTCGGTTTCGCACACAAAGTGCACTAACTATTATGTTCTTCATAGCCTTGTCTCTGACAAGCTGAAAATAATGAGCGTAGGCTTATGTCCATCCAGCAAATAGAGTCCGCCTGCGAGTCTGCTGCAGCCACAGTCATATTCAACCAGTATCAGGAGATAACGTTCTACTATTTTGCGCGGATTTTTTCTCCTCTGTTGTTCTCGTGTTGTGTTTGCGAATATGTATCAAAACAAATCAAGCGCTTAATTTTGGGTTAAACTGCATTGTAACGTGCGTTACTGAAGTTTGTACCGAGTAAATATTACCCAATTTTTTTTTGTAATGCCTTACATTACCGCGTTACCGCAAACAGCAATATATTACAGTAATTACATTACTTTTGTAACGCATTACTCCCAACACTGGTGATATCCCAGATAGCAAACATACACTGGGACGGAACTGGGCCACACCTACCACAACGTCCGGCACGGATCTGCATAATGGACCTGATCCGGCGTCCAAACGCACATCGGTCCAAAACTGGTCTGGATCCGTTTGACGGATCTGGTTCCAATAAGGGCTAAGACTGGCCCAGTTCCGTATGATAGTCTGTGTTACTGACGTGTTCCAGATCTGCTTATCATATGCAATACGGGTCCGCTTATTGTGTGTGGTACGGACCCGTTTATCAGATATCAGTTGGCTTTATTTGACATTTGAAATGTGATTGGTAATTAGGCTAATTATCCTGAAAATCTGTTTGCTACACTACACATTTGCTAACAGGTTCGTTATAGGTTCACCCAGGCTAAAGTTCGTAACGTTTTCCCAACAGCTCAACTAATAAACATAAGCTAGGCTACAAACACAATAGGGGGGTAAAAAAAAACTTTACAAATAAGTGTCTTATTATTTTTTTTATTCAACAACCTGGCTGTAGAAGTGCAATCCCAGACAAAGTTTAAGTCGTGTTAATTCCACTGTTCCCATCGATATTCAGGCTGTCTTCCAGTCATCTCCATGGTCAATCTGAAACAACACAAAATAAACATTAGCCATTTATTCCTTTTTGAAAATAGGCTAAGTCACAATTACACTCGTTTTTTATCATCAGTGATCCTGTTAGCGTTATATATTTCCAAAATAGGCTAGTTATTGTGTTATTTTGCTCATGCTAAGCTAGTAGCCTATATTGCTGGAAAATAATAGTATAAACTTACAGTAAAGTTATCAATCGCTCGGCTGCTTGTTGTTGTCTCTGAATAAACCAACAGAGATAAAAAGCAGATAGCTTAGCAGCTACTTTGAAAAGTTGAGCTGTGTCCTAGTCCAACCCCAGGCTGGCAAATCATGTCAAAAGATTGATAGTGCGCAAACCAAAGATCCTTGATTAACGTTACTGCTTGGACTTATGCATGCGTGGCAAGAATATGGGGTTGTCTCATAGCAGTTTGATCTGACACAAACAGCAATTGACTACTTTTACCACTGCTAGGTAATAATAAAAATAATGAAACGAACATATGATCAATATTGAGCCAACTATATCTTCTTTTCCAGCCTTACTGTAGAAATGAAGTGGCCAAGGGAACATAGTGCACCCCCATGGCTTCTAAATTTGTGCCATTCCAAAATACCTTTTTTTTCTTTAGCAGCCAGTTGACAATGAAGTAGGGAAAGGACAGTCAATTTAGCAGAATCCGCACCTTAATTAATATCATTACCACCTGGGTCTGCTGTGAAAAAATGGTCCTTCGGCTCATATCCGTATCACAGGTTTGGGCCAAATCAGTGTTTTGTATTTTAAACGCATTTCCTGACTTCCAGTTGAGTGGCGGAAATCAGACCTGGGACAAATCTGTAAACCGGTGATAAAACAGCATTACTAGCAGAGCTGAAATCTCTATCAGGAGCAGACCTGGCCCACAGCCAGATACCGTATGTCCGCTACAGGCGGATCTAAAGGCTTTTATGCGGATCCGGCCCAAAGGAAATTGCTATCTGGGATGTGTAGACAACGGCCATATTGGCGTGACAAACTAGCCCCATGCATTTCTATGGAGGATTTTTTGAGTGCTGTGTCTCCACATTAGAAAGTCTCTGTTAAACTAAAGCTCTCTGTATTAATGATCAAATGCGCTACACGCATGCACACTGAAATCCAAAAGTCTTCAAAATCTCCCTCGCCTGACCTGACGTGCAGCCACACACACACACACACACACACACACACACACACACACACCACACACACACACACACACACACACACCACACACACACACACACACACACACACACACACACACACACACACACACACAGTAGGCCTACCCTACTATTAGCTTAGATTACACTGTTAGCTGGATAGTCTAGTCTTCCAACACGAGGAGCTGGGCCAGGACATCTAGCAGACCACAGGAGATCCAGCAGACCACAGGACTGGGCCAGGAGATCCAGCGCCGGCACTGGCCCCGATGTGGGCCGGATGTGTCCTACTTATGACCTGGGCCTGGGCCCTCACCATCTGGGTCATCTCCTGCCCCCTGATCATGCTGATGTGCAGACCGTCAGCACGCGTCATTACCAGCTCTGCCCTCAGAAAGACCCGTACGGGTCATTACCAGCTCTGCCCTCAGAAAGACCCGTACTGTAGCTCAGTCTCTAGCGGACCTTCTGCTTTATGGTATAGATCTGCTTTATGGTATAGATTTGCTTTATGGTATAGATTTGCTTTATGGTATAGATCTGCTTTATGGTATAGATTTGCTTCTGCTGAAGACCCGTACTGTATGTCAGTCTCGATCGGACCTTCTGCTTTATGGTATAGATTTGCTTTATGGTATAGATTTGCTTTAGCTGATGCCAAATCATGTTACTATTGAAACCCCGGATACAAAAATATGGGTGGTTTTGGGTTAGTGGTTTTTAAGTTAAAAATGTAATTTATTCAGGCTAAATGTAGTCTCAAACAATATTCAGTTTAAGTCACACCAAACTCTGTCCTTGCCTTTAACTTGCCAAGTACAACACATAATTTTCGCAGTAATAGATACATAACAGTTTGATACTGATATATATATATATATATATATATATTTATATATTAGTGCTGTCAGTTAATGGCGTTAACGTAAACCTATTTTAACGGCGGCAATTTTTTTACCGCGAGATTAACTTCCTTTTTGGTGTAACAAACTTTGTAGTTTTTTCACATGCTGTTGCAACAACTAGTAACCTTAGAACAACTACAACACCACACCGGATCTAGCTAGACCGGAAACTAAACAATACGCACTGACGAATGGAATGGAACGTTGTATGTGCTGCACATACACGCCCCCTTTTAGGGGAAAGATGACTGTTTGGATATAATAGAAACCTATGCTGCATCGAAGTGGGGAGTGAAAAGGGCTTATACTTACTAAATCTTGAAACAAACGTGAATAAAAGGCACAAAATAAGGCTGATGTAAGAGTTATCTGTGTGTTTATGGGATTAAATGCTCATGGCTGACTATAATTAAATTCGGCAAGCTTAACTTTACATGTCATAACATAAACTAAACATAAGTCACACATTCATTCTATCACTTGTAATATGAA